>NC_090730.1:137028990-137046490 GCF_036898095.1 Palaemon carinicauda
AATAAAATATGCTGGACATATAGGTAGTAGGTTGGCTAGGGTACCAGCCACCCATAAAGATATTACTGCAAGAGAGTTATTTGATAATTTAACTGCCAAGGCAGTACTACATTAGATCCCTTTCTGTTTTGGGCTCATTTTTGTCTTTGCCTACACATACACGTATAGTCTGGCCTATTATTCTCACATTCTCCTCTGCCCTCTTACACCTTACAACAATGAGATCACCAAACAATTCTTCTTTGCTCAAAGGGTTAACTTCTGCAATGCAATTGTTCAGTAGCTACTTTCCTCTTAGTAAGGGTAAAAGAGACTCTTTAGCTATGGTAAGCAGCTCTTCTAGGAGAAGGACACTCCAAAATCAAACCTTTGTTCTTTAGTCTTGGGTAGTGCCATAGCTTCTGTACCATGGTCTCCCATTGTCTTGAGTTAGAGTTCTCTTGCTGGAGGGTAAACTCGGGCACGCTTTTCTATCTTCTTTCTCTTCCTCTTGTTTTTATGAAGTTCTTATAGTTTATATATAATAGATCTAATTTAAGGTTTATAATGATCTTAAGATATTTTATTTTGATTGTATTAATTGTATTGTAGTTTATTTATTTCCATGTTTCCTTTCCTCACTGAGCTATTTTTCCCTGTTGGAGCCCTTGGTCTTATAGCATAATACTTTTCCAACTAGCGTTGTAGCTTACCTATTATTAATAATAATACTTGACTTCATCATAGTATTCGTTTTATTTTAATCTTACTAAATTTCACATTCAACTTAATTCATGAATGCAGGAATTAATTTTCAATTGGAATTGTCCATTTTGTAGGAATACTACAGAATGTCATTACATAAAATACATTAATCCTGAAGGTGATAAAAATGCATAGTATATCTACGACTGCTCTTAATTAATTACACGTTCAGCATTGAGATACTGTTTCTACAATTACTCTTGGTGAAGGGCACGTTCAACGTTCAGACATTGTATCTGCAAGAACTTAATGAAGACACGTTCAGTCTTCAGGTAATGTATCACGTGCAGTTCTCAAGAAAAAGGTTTTGATCCTTTGGGTTTTTCTCAAAGGCTCCTTCGCCTTCATTCGTAAACGATGTAACGAATTGGCTATTTATTTCGACATTTTGCCCGAAAGTACCTCAGAAATTGAAATACAAATTTTTAAGCAGCTGTTAATATTTTTTTCCATAAATCTGTACTAGATTTTAGGCTTTGCTGCCCTTTAAAGTTGGAACGATGAATATTTTTTAAAGAGCCTATTCATATCTGTCATATCTGTCAGTTATCATTCACCTTTTCTTGATAGAGGTATAAGAAAAAATCAAAGGGTGATTTGGTTTAGGACTCATAAAGAGATTTTGAAAGCTCTCGCTAGATTCAATGGTAAGCGTTTACAGAAGTTCTGCAGCTAAAGGATGAAAAGGAGAAAACTTTTTCCCCTTTTTCCATTCCATTACGTTACCCCTTATTTCAGTAGCTGAACTTTTCCCCTTGCCTTGCAGGACCACCCTCTAGCTTTCATGGTCACCAATAGTCCACCCAACTTCTCCCCTCAGTTCACTACAAAAACAAGAAAAATAGAAAGAAAACGTTTCGTAAATTTTTTCGTCCTTTATTAGCAGAGTTTACATTAACGTTGCAAACCCCATCGTTGCTCAGCTTTTAGATTCAGCTTTATGAACTGGAATATCACAATGGTTGCTTTTACTTTATATATAAATTTATTTTCATTTGAAGTATAATAGAAACCTTCTTTCTGCTGCTTATGTGAGATTGCAGAGAAAAAAAAGTAGATTTAGCTTCAAAATTATTTTTATAAAAATATTTGTTAGGATTAAAACATATATTAGTTGATAGTTGCAGGTAATGGTGAAGTGATTGTTGACATTCGAAGAGAAACTGCACAACCTACTAAAGGAATTTAAAAGTTTGCAAGTGGAAGTGTTTCAGAGCCAATGGGAAAATAAGGTTACATGTGTAAATGAAAATCCGGAATATGGGCAGTGAAGCTTCATGTAGATAGAAGGAGAATTTAAAATGTTTGTTCATAAAAGTGTATGAAAGTAGATATATCGAATCATGGTAGGATCAAAGAAGAGTTAAGGCACATAATAGGCGAAACTAGAAAGGTAGAAGGATGTGTGCAAAAGATAGTGAGGAAAATTAGATTTCTGTGACAGCCAAGACTGAATGTATGAAGGAACTTTTTGGATTTATGCAAGATAAGGCAAGATATATATATCAGTGAAACATGTTTTACATTTAGAATTTTAAAAATCAAATATGCTAGGAATAGCTAAAGGCATTTCTAAGAACTGACTAGATTGTAGGAAATGCTTGACTTCACAGATTAAAAAAAAAAGAATATGTTGGGTACAGAGATTGAAAAAAAAAAATTAGATTATATATGACATGGCAGAATATAGTATATATATATACACACATATATATATATATATATATATATATATATATATATATATATATATATATATACATATGTGTGTGCTTGTTAATTTAAAAAAATACGTTTCACAAAGACAAGCAACATAGGTATTTATAATCGAATTCTGGTTATAGTGAGATTAAAATCACAAAAATGGTTCAATGCCAAAGTCATGGAGCATTACGTGGAAAATGTTGCAGAAACGGTTGACATAAATGCTTATTCTTCGCCATATTCTGTACATAAACGCACACATGCATATATATATATATATATATATATATATAATATATATATATATATATACATATATATATACATATATATATATATATATATATATATATATATATATATACATATATATATATATATATATATATATATATATATATATATATATATATATATATGATTTTGATTGTGCCAAGTGGTTTCTGGAATGATAACATCTGTAAGCTGGCAGAGACTAGGTTGAATGGATTTAAATGCTTATACATAGATTAATATAAATGTGTTTCATAAAAGGAATCTGGTGCATATGCTCTACAATATATAGGAGAGTTGATACATAACTGATGTAGCTCGGTGAATTATGGATTTACTGGTGAAGGTAACATGGTGTATGTTTATTAGATGATTTATCTCAAAATGTTTTCGTAGAATGGTATTGATGAACGCATAATCGCTATTAGAATGATCTAGAAGGTTTCAAAATTTGATAAGTTACAGCTAATAAAAAGGTTTTTGATAATTATTCCATCCAGATAGCGAGTCTTTCTATTGTTAGGAAAAGCCTCGTTATAAACAAATTTTAAGATGATATAATATTGAATACTCATAACTAATACGAGGAAGAAATTGGTTAGGTAAAAGACCAAAGGGTATTTATTAAAATGTCGAGATGTTATGTGCCTGATGACAAAATATTACAATCATTGCTTGCCTAAAGACAATAGTCTTCCTAATTAAAATCATTTTTCGTTGTTTTCTGTGACCTAATTATGACCATGATTGTCAGGATAACGATAAGAAAACAAAATCTCAAGTATGTCTTAAAGGAAATGTTAGTTCCCCGGGAAATCAGTACTACAGGAAATCATTCTACAACTTCCTCCTTCCTTGTCTCGCCCGATTAAATATATTACGTAATGGTGTTTGTTGGTTTTTACGCATCAGGCACAAAGACAACGACAAGGACAAATTGTTTTGTTACAAGAGACTATCATTTCCCGTCTCACTGTCTCCTTTAATTGCTTGTTTGCTACGATTCCTCTCGAACGTAATGTATTAATACATTGGTCTGATGCTTTCATTGAAGAAGAAATGTCAACGATATCGCAAGGAGATGATATTAATAGGAAACTTTATTACCTAAAATCATACCCTTTTCCACCTTCTGTTAAGAAAATAAAAGTATAAAAGAAAACAAACAGGTAACGCTATCAAGCTTTGTAGATTTCCGCGTATCATACTATCCTTATTTATCTTTCGCTGCGAGATTACCAATAAATTACAGCACTTGAATTTTTTTTTTTTTTTCTGACGAGCAGTCCTAAAACTACGGCAGTATTTAATCCAAAAAATGTATTATCTCAAAGTCACTTTCCGATTATCAGTAAAAAGAATTTTCTTTTTTTTCGTTGAATATCAAGAGTAAAAAAGGACCTGTGTCGTTAGATAATCAAAGTGTAGTATTGGCCATTTACTACGTATGTTGAAAAGGGTGTCATTCAGACACCAAATCGAAGCCTTTAAATCAGACAAAGTAACTAACCCCATAACACGATTGGCATTATAGAGTTAGATTCTCAGACACCAAGGTAAACCAAGCAGCGAAGGAATTCAATATTTAGTAAGCTTTAACAGTTTAACTGTTCTGTTTGTCCATCATGTGATATTCAGAATCGGGGTTAGCATTTTACTGCGTACTACATTTTTACCTACAATATCTCCCACAACTGGAACACCTTTTGACCTTCTGTAATTGAAATATATTTTTCATAGATCTATAGTACTACTTCATGCTAGAAGAGGTAAAACAGGTTTTCTCCAATATGAGTGACAAATGAGTTGAATATTATTAAATTGTATATACTTTTAGTAACAGCATTAGCAATGAAATCACACGAAATCTCTCCAGATTTTGGTCAGGAACAAAAATCAACACATTAGTACTGTCTTATATCATCCCACCAGTTTTTTATAGCGATTTATAGCTTCTCAAATTTGATCTGGATCTCCTGAAATTTCTAATGTTTGAACCAGGTAGGGCCGCTCGTTACAAAATCATCCCTAGGTTTTCATTGATTTATTTTAATAACGATAAGTAATAGTTCAACTGTAGTTTCCATCATGGGAAGTTTCATAAGTTTCCCAGCTGATCAAATTCGTTCTGTTCGAATCATCAGGCCGAACTCTTGCTCTCCCTTACTTACACTCCCCTCCCCTATCTTTCTCTCTCTCTCTCTCTCTCTCTCTCTCTCTCTCTCTCTCTCTCTCTCTCTCTCTCTCTCTCTCTCTCTCAAGTTACACATTTCTTTTGTTAGCTCAATAGTAATGAACCGGTTCTTTTTCCACACTGAAATACCGTATACTAGAGTTTTTCCTCTTTCACCATTATCATACAGAACAACGTTCCTCTGTTAGCCCCACCAGACAAGACAATTGCTCTCCGTAAATTACCTTTCGGTTCACTCCATTCTGCTGAGCTTCGAGGAAATTCACAACACCGAACCTTTTCCTTCTTTTATCCCAATCAATCTGAATTTAATTTTGTTCCTGTCTGTATTCTTCATACTTACTTTAAGCTGAACAATTTTCCTCTTTTATATCTATCGCTATGGGAGTTAAATGTGGAAATTACAAAAGAACCATCTTTTTATTATTTAATTAATGGCATGACAATACTCCGGGTATCAACTGAAACTTAAGACAAGCAGTGACAGCTTCCGGAAAATATTTAATTTAGGATTAACAAGACAAAACAAATAGTAAATTTATGGACCTGGGTGTAGATGACCGATGACAAATTCAGTGTTTTAATCCTATTTTTTGTTTCATACATAGTTTTTGAAGAACTACATACAGACCACTGTATGAGGATGATTCTAATAGTTCCATTCCAATATGGTCATTAGAGAAAGACTCCAAAATTGTCACTTATCCCGAATCACCGGACTGAGTAGGGTCATGAAAAACTGTGACAGAATTTTTTTTCGTAAAATGAATTAAAATTTAAAAATTGAGGACCGCAATGAAATAAAATTCGATATTTAAGAGAAAATATCTATATGTAAATGAATACTTATGGTTAAATCAGCCATTATTATAACGCTTTTTATTCTTTTCTTCAAACTATGTGAATAAAAACTTCAAAACCGACAAGTTTTCAGCGTGATTTAACAATTTAAGAAGATTATTACAAGAATCCCATAAAAGGACACAACTACTACAGAATGGAGAAGATAAAAAGTCTAGCGAATTCTATTCGTTTTCGATCTTTCCAAAGGAGTAATCAATCTCAATTAACGGGACATTGTCTTGAAAGTATCCATTTCTGGATCACTTTCAACTCTCGGTTGGTGCACTTTTTTTCCTTATTTTCTTCACCAAGATGTTGTTTCCTCTTCCGACCATGTACACAGCACTACTCGACCTAATTTCGTCAAACATGTCTGGAGCATCGGTCGCCTGAGAAAGTCCGAGCAGAGTTTTCCGGTCAGTCTTATCTCGATTGAATTCCGACATAGAGGAGACGTCAGAATCCTTTGAGTGTAGCATTTCCAGACGCGATTGCGACATTAGGTCCGAACTCCCTCTCTTTAAGAAGCCACTTATAGCTCTGCTGGAAATGGGAGGAAAAACGTATGGATAGATCTATAGAGGAGATTCCATATATGAGAAATTGTAAATAAAAATTTATTGCTGGAGAATGAATGAATGAATGAATGATTTGAAGTTCTCTGGCATCCTGACATCGAAGGTCATTGACGCCGATATCGTTTATTATAAATAAAGATTAAAAGAAAATTCAATTAAAATCAGAAAAGTAAATATGTTATAAAAGTTAGATAGCATTAAGAAGACCTGCTTCTGATATAAATTTAAAAATGCCACTAGCATTGTACAACATATCATGTCCTAGGATTTTGGCAAGGATGAACCTGCCATCCTCAGCCCGATCCTCAAACAGAAATCTATTTCTTATTGTGCTATAAGTGGGGCATTCAGTCAACAAATGCCTCACTGTCAAGGGTATTAAACAGTCGTTGCAATATGGTTGATGTTGCCCAGCCAGCAGAAACTCGTGGGTCATCTGAGTGTGACCAATGCGGAGACGACAAAGAGTAGTCTCCCATTTTCAGGGCATCCCATCATACCTCCATGGGGATGGCAATTTCTCCCATCTTATTTTCGGTTAAACTATCCCAATCCTGTTGGCAATTGTTATAAATAAAATTCTTAATTGCTGGTAAAAAAAAAAATCAATACAAAGGATGGGATACCTTCTTGGTAGTAACTCGGCTGCAGCACTCTTTACCAGTAAATCCGCCTCTTCATTTCCAGACACACCTAGTGTGTAATGATGAAGGAAGTAATGTGGCCAGAAGGGCCATAACAATGAACAATGGTCTTTTATTATCAAAAACAGGAAAAGAAGAATTGTTTGTATCTTAGTGTGCAAATGTTGTTTTTGTTTTCGTATTTGGGTTTTTTTTTCTTCTTTTTTTCTTTTTTTTTTTTTTTTTTTTTTGGTCATTGATCAATAATATGAAGTGGAAAACGAAAACGATGATACTCACAGCTATCACGAACCAGTTACTAAACATAATAGATAAAAGCCATAGTACGCAAGGGTCTATCTTCAGAGCATTAACCAGGAGACTATACAGACTGAAATGCGATACTTAATGTTATGTTATTGGTACTTCTCTTTACCTCTATTCGCATTCCATGTCAAAAATTCTCTGGGGTCCATCCAAAATTGTTGTCTCCCCGACCCTATCCCCCGCATCTGAATTCCCCGCCACAGTTCTATTTCGCAATATTCAAGTTTGTTAAATGCTTTAACTTTAGCTGTAACTGGGTCATCAGAGCGCCAATTGAGTTAAAGTACCCCCAAGATCTGGCCATTTCCAAGGGCCGTGTTAGAAGTTTAGGACTTTGGTGGCCGGGAATAACGGCTCAAAGAGTGTCGAAGGACAGAATCTACTGGAACTTTCTTTGAAAGTTTCAAGTCGAGACTCCTTTATACTTGCTCTTGGCTGGAGCTTTGGCCTGACGGGAAAGTTTGTATTAAACTGTATCCTGGACTATGCCATAATTTAATAACACCGAATTAATTTAATGTTCCAATTATTGATGATTAGTGAATATCGATTACTGCATGATAAATTAAATGAAATTAATTAATATGAATATACAAGAGCTCTATTGTCAAATTGAGATACTTGTTTTGCTACTCGACTTTTTCAATGCAAAGGAAGTTTATTTCGGATATGAATAAATTTTCTGTAGATAATAGAAAAAAACAATGAAACGAACATGTCAATGCAAAATTATTTTTATACCAACCTTTGAAATATCATATTTGCTAAAAGTCATAATAGACGAAGAAATATTAAGAAAAAAAATAGAAAAACATATCATATTCCATTGCCAAAAGGAAATGAAATTTGTTTTTTGAATGGAAAGGAAAATAAAAGCCCGGAAAAGTAAAGCAGGATTCGGGGTCAGCGAGGAAAAACACTGGGAAAAAAAGAAAGAAAAATTAAAAGGTGTTACGGAGCCATTGAAGAAATTGTAAAAAAAGGGGAAGAGAAATAATTGGATGTGGGGTCCGTACAAGAGACGCAGGAAAGTGAAAGGAACACGAAAAGTATCGAAAACGTATCTTTGAATGAGTAGAAGCGATGCACAAGAATAACATTTCAATATTGATTTTTTCACTCTTCAGCAAAAACGACTCTTGAAATAACAGGATGACATCTATGAGAAATGCAAGTGACCTTTTCTTCAATGTTCTTTAAATTTTTAAGGTTATGGAGATGAAGACATTAATGAGTAACCAGCTCTCGGGCTGTCAGTTATTTTGCAAAATCATTGTTTTCTAGTCTTGGGTAGTGCCATAGCCTATGTACCTTGGTCTTCCACTGTCTACGGGTAGAGTTAACTTGCTTGAGGGTACACTCATGCACACAATTCTATCTCTCTTCCCTTTCTTTTAAGTTTTTATAGTTTATATAAGAAAGATCTGTGTTAATGTTACTGTTCTTAAAATAGTTTTTCTAATTATTTATTACTTCTCGTGTAGTTTATTTCCTTGTTTACTTTCCTCACTGGGCTATTTTTCCTTGTTGTAGCCCTTGGGCGTATAGCATCTTTCTTATCCAACTAGGTTTGTAGCTTAGTTGATAATAATAATAATAATAATAATAATAATAATAATAATAATAATAATAATAATATAGCCGGCTTAATTTTCCACGTTTAGAAGTATTGGTAACGCTGCTTCTTGATTCGAGATATACTGTTGGAGTGCAAACCTCAGGCCATGTCAATTATCATCGAGGTCATAACTGCATAATCATCTTATATCTAGTTTTTGAAGAACTGTTTGCAAAATGTTTAATTGTCTTTGGTGAAAATAATAATTTATGCTCTTCATTATACTGCACAGTAGTATAGCTTCCATTATGGTATAGTTGTGTACTTCAAATGCATATTTTTCTATGTTGATCAATGTATAGAAACCCCTAAACCTTTCGTAATATTGGTCTTTACTGTGATGTTGCTTTGGACTAATTACATTGTCAGTTGATCGCAAAGAGTAAAGTTAATATCAACCAGTACTACTGTATATACTGCAAGTATGGTTTGCTGTTTTGGATTAAAAAAAAAATATGACTCAGTGGCAGATAATGATACCCTGATTACATCCATCTTATCTTATGCGAATAGGCATATGATTGTCGATTCTCTATTCAGTGATATGGGTAAAGTTGTCATATGGTACAGATAGCAGAAAAAGACTTTTAATTCCTAACAAAATTCAAAGTCTAATCTGTATTAACAATGTTTAATAAAGTGTAGCTCATATCAAAACGTTTTGAAGGATATTCATGAACGTTTGTTCCCTTTTTAGAAACAATCAACCTTCTCTTCTTCCATTGCAAAGGTTTCGTATATTGAAAGTCTTTCGAGATGTCTAGAAAACCTTACTATTCTTGAAAAATATTTAGCTACACCTATATTTGTAGGTTAATAAATTCAGCTCCATTTTATTGTTATTACAGGTTTTGGTATTAATCTGTGGCAAAGTCGTTAGATTAGCTTGTTGTGCATGATCATATATGTATATGTATATATAAATATATATATATATATATATATATATATATATATGTATGCATATATATATATATATATATATATGTATGCATATATATATATATATATATATATATATATATATATATATATATATATATATATATATATATATATATATATATAACGGATTTTGAGCGAAGCGAAAAATCTATTTTTGGGTGAGGTAGCCATGTCGTCCTGATGAAAGTTCCTAATAGGTAGCTTCCTAGGGTATATTTGACTACAGTGATATTCCCAGAGAATTTTACCTTAAGGTATCCAGAATTCTAGCTCCTGGAGCGAATATCCCTAAATAATCTCACAAGGGTATCGCATAATATCAGAGGACGTATTCTTGATACGTCACATAGCTATCTTCACCCCGAACAGTATTAACGCTTCGAGGGGTTACAGTGACAAGAATCTGAAACGAGAATGAAAAGAGAGCCGCTCATAAGGCATCTCTCCTATTCCGTTTCCAGTGTGTATCTGATGAAGGCGGTAGCGCCCTCTTTATTCCTTGTAGCGATATACGAGGTGCTACAGATACTGCATTATAGGGAGGGGTCAATAAGCCCTTTTACAATAAAAGGAAGGGCGGGTCCATCAGGAGGACATGGCTACCTCACCCAAAAATAGATTTTTCGCTTCGCTCAAAATCCGTTTTTTGGGCTCAGGCCATGTCGTAATGATGGAAGTTTACCAGAGCATTACTGTATCTGTGGATTCTCAATCGGTGCCATACTCTCAAGAAAGTATTTTCCTGGTCCGTCTAGACCTAGAGACCTATGATGTTACCGTCATACATCATCTCATCTAAGCATGAACTATGTTAGTGCTTCCTGCCCCCTACAGGGAAGAGTCGTACTAGACTCTGGAAAAAGTCTCGAGGAGTACATAATAACTATGGATGACAAAATGACAAGCTTGTATAGTGGTCTCGCCCTATACATTATAAAGCAAAGTTTGTATAAGAGTCACCAATGTCAGTATGAATTTGTGACACCTTCCCCAATGTGACTACTCTTATTAACTATTGGATAATGGTTGTATCCGCATAGGAACAAATTTTGCCTCTTTGCCATTATCCCGTTAGGGTACCACGTTAACCCTTCCTAAGGAAGGGTTAAAGTGAATGGACTTTTGCTTGAATCAGGGTACAGTCTTAAAAGACATACCGTGATAAAAATATCCATATTTTAATCTTAATGCTCAGTACATTTCTAATAAAATGAGTGCGGGCGAATAAGACGCAGGGTTCACTATGAACTAGTTTATTAAAATTTAATAAACGTACATATCAGATCAACATTTATAAAATTTATAAAATGTGGATGATATGCGTTAAAGCATAAAGAAAAACAGTCAACAGAAAATATTGTTTCGTCTACTAGGAAACAGATTTGCCACTTCAATTGAATTATTAATAATAATGATATAGTCTGTATAATGTTTATTTACACTAGCGTAAAAAACGCTTGGCACAAGTGTCCGTATTATGCTATAGTTCACCGACGTCAATGGAACAGTTCGTAAGGACACTTTCGTGGCTTATTGCTCAGTGTGTAGTAACATACAGTGACTACACACGCACCCTCTTAATTAATCGTCCCAAATTAATTACACTGTTCCTCGCAGATTTAAAACAGAAGGTTAAAGAATTCTACCTGCTGCTACCACAGACCTCTTAAGTTGCTCTACTCGCTTCGCATAGTGCATAAAGAACACCTTGGATGACTACCAGCCGGTGTACAAACAAGGTTTCAAAGTCCATATAATTAAAGAAATTTTATGGAAGAGGCAACTTTCCTCGGATCATGACTAACGGGTGTACTGTCTGGATCTATTCTGCGAATAACACGGGTGATTTTCGCCCTTAGTTATAGATGACTTTGAACCCAGGGTTTCTCTTCTGAACAGCTGTTCTCCCATAAAGTCTGAAGTTCTATGAAGATAGACCTTTAGGCACTCCACTGGACATAAAGATGCATTTTCCTTCAGAGGGCAGATTCTCTAGGGACCCCACCTGTTGGTGGGTAGCTTGTTCCTGGTAAGAAACGTTGGGTCTGGAAATAGATTCAGTTCTCCCTCCAAGAACTGGGCGTGGCCTTCCTCTCTAGAGAGAGCCACTATTTCACTAACTCTGGCCCCCAAAGCGAGTACAAACAGAAATATTACTTAAATTCAAAACCTTCTAAGCGCATTCCTCATTGTTCATTATTTATACACAATGAAGAATCATATCTAATGACCATGCAAAGGGTCTTTGGAGGCGCTGAAGGGCTAAGCCCAGCATGGGCCTTTGTAGTTCATTAAGAACGTCGTTAGAAAGGTCGACCTGTAAGGCATATGGTATCTGACTTGTCAAGGCAGGTTTGAACAATAGAATTGTGTTAGCTGCTAAACCTTGCTCATGAAGGTGAATGAAGAATGATAAATAGGAATCTGTCGAGATTTCTTTTGGTTTCTTCGCCTTGACAAAGGATATCTATTTCTTCCCTGAAGCCTCATAATGTCTTCTGGTTTCCTCCAAAAGTCTAAACTGACTTTTAACACCGAATCTTTTTCTCATCGCTAAGGAGAGAAAATCAGGAGATGTAGGTTCCGTGTTTTCTGTGATGGAGCGAAGACAGTCGACTTCTGTACTCGCTGTGACAGGGATGGATCCGGTAGCGGTACGAATTTTAGTCGTAGTTCCAATGCCAGAGGGAACCACACGCTATTTGGCCACTTGTGGGCCACTATTGCTGCTTTCCCTTTGAAGGATCTCAGCTTATCGAGAACCTTCAAAAGGAGGTTGTGCGGAGGGAACAGATCAATATTGGACCATCTGTTCCAGTCTAGGGACATAGCGTCCACTGCCTCCGCTAGCGGATCCTCGTATGGGGACATGTAACAATCTATTTTCTTGTTGTCTTTCGTCGCAAAGAGGTCTATCTGCAGTTCCGGGACTTGGCTCGAGATAAAGGAGAACAATCCTGCGTCAAGGGACCATTCTGACTCTATAGGTGTAAACCTGGATAGAGCGTCCGCTGTCAGATTGCGGAACCCTTGAATGTGAACTGCTGACAGGTGCCATTTCTTCCATTCCGCCAAACGGAATATGGCCAACATCACTTGGTTGATTTGAGGTGACCTCGACCCTTGTCGATTCGGGCATCTCACTATCACCTCGCTGTCTAGAACCAGTCCTATGTGGGTCGAGTGGCGAGGAGATACTTTCTTTAGTGTCAGAAGAACTGCCATGGCTTCTAGAAAGTTGATGTGAAATGACTTGAAAAGATTGGACCAAGCTCCTTGGTCTTTCTTCTGATGAGAGTGACCTCCCCAGCCATCCTTTGAGGCGTCTGTATGGATAGTTACTGACGGGGGAGTAGGTTGAAGAAGTATTGATTTCTTCAACTGCTTGGCATTGGACCACGGCTTGAGAAGCGTTCGCAGTCGAGTCGGTAGAGGTCTTATTAGATCTCTTCGCGCGTTTGATGCGTATTTTCTCTAGACTCCTGTTGCATCCTTTAGCTGTGCTCTTAGCACTGAGTCTGTTATCGAAGCAAACTGTAGAGAGCCCAGCACTCTCTCCTGTTCGCGTCTTGATATCCGTTTGAATTTCAATAGTCTCTTGACAGATCCTGCTATTTCTTTCCTCTTCTTCCCAGGAATGGAAAGTCGATGTGACTCCAAATTCCAGTGGATTCCCAACCACTGAAATTTTTGAGCTGGAGAAGGTCGAGACTTTTTGATGTTGATCCAGGAACTGGATCACTATCTTAGAAGCTTGCATGCATTCTGTCCTGGATGCTGCCCACACCACCCAGTCATCCAAGTAGGCTACTACTTGGACCCCCTTTACGCGTAATTGATGGACGACTGCGTTCGCGAGCTTCGTGAAAATCCTTGGGGCTATGTTTAGCCCGAAAGGCATGGCTCTGAAGGCGTAAAGTTATCTATGTAACTTGAAACCTAGGTAGGAGGAGAGGAGACGATTAATTGGAACGTGCCAATAAGCGTCAGACAAGTCTATAGAAACAGCATATGCCCTTTTGGGCAGTAGGGTCCTTATGTGTTGAAGTGTGAGCATTCTGAACTTGTAGTTCACTATGAACTTGTTGAGTGGCGACAAGTCTAGAATGACTCTGAGTTTTTCTGAGTCCTTCTTTGGAACACAAAACAGCCCTCTTAGGAATTTGATGGACTTAACTTTCCGGATTACTCTTTTGTCTAGGAGCTCTCGGACATATTCTTCCAGAACGGGAGTTGAGTATTGGAAGAATTGAGGAAATTGAGGTGGAGGACTGCTCCAGCTCTAACCTAGTCCATTCTTTATTAGGCTTTGGGCCCAGGGATCGAAGGTCCAGCAATCCCTAAATAGCTGTAGTCTCCCTCTTACTGGAAGTATCTCACTTCTGCTGTTGAGGCCTTGCCTCCTTGACCGCGTCCTCCCCTGGATCCCCTTCCTCTTGAAGGGCTTCTAGAAGAACCTCTGGCTGTTCCTCTAGCTTTCGCACGGAAGGAAGAAGTCTGCCTTTCGAAGGCTGGGTTAAAAACTGGCGACTGTGTCGCCACTTGTTGAGGTACCAGCTGGTACGTGGTTGGAGGTTGTGCCACTATCTGAGGCACCGCGGTCACAGGAAGTTGTTGTTGTTGCTGTCGGTAGGGTTTAGCCGGCCGAGAGGATGGCCTAGGCCTTTTTGTCTTCTTCTTGGGTTGGGGACCCTCATCTGGAGAAGACTTTCTCTTAAGATCTAAGCCCCACTTTTTGAAAAGGTTCCTATTCTCTGTGGCGGCTTTGTCTACTACCTCTTTAACCACTTCATTGGGAAAGAGGTCTTTACCCCAGATACGAGAGGATATCAGTCTCCTCGGTTCGTGCCTCACCGCAGCCGAGGCGAACACGAACTCTCTACAGGTTCTCCTAGCTTTAATAAAGCTATAGAGATCCTTCGTAACTGTAGCCAGATGGGTTTTGGCCACTACCATGACCATGTCCTGGTTCTTGGGGTCACTTGCTATCGTTTCTAATGCCGTTTGCAACGACATCGATGCCGCAAGTCTTTCCTTCGTCTCTTGCTCTCTGCGCAAGAGAACATCCGACAGTTTTGGAAGTTCCTCACCAAATTGACGTTCAGCAATATCAGCTTCCAGCTTCCCGACTGAGAAGGTAAGGTGGACGTCCTTCCAGTCTTCTTGGTCCAAGGGCAAGGTCAGAGATAACGGCTTGCACTCCTCCAAGGAGGAGCATGGTTTCCCTGCCTCCACCGCCTTTAAGGCTGCCTTATATCCCTTTTCCATGAAGGGAAAGGCTCTGGTTGGAGAGGCCACAAAGGAGGGAAGCTTCTTACTCAAGGCTGGCACCTTTGAGTTCGTGAAGCCCCTCTCTTTCATGGAGCCCGCTAGTAACGCCTGTACTTTATTATGGTCAAGAACTATGGCCTCCTTCGGCTCCGTCTCCTCCTTTGAGGCTGGCTCCTTCCTAAGACGGACATAGCAGTCTGGATAAGAATCTTTGTTGGGCCAAAATTCCAATTCTTCTAGGGGAATTGCTCCAACTTTTCTGATATCACAATCTTCCCGGTTGTCATTGGCATGTGTTCGGTATACCTCCAAGGATTGGTGTCCGAGCACAAAGGAAGATCCTTCACGTTGAGTCGCTTTTGGGGCCCACGTGATGCTGCAAGTCTACGTATCTCCAGTTTCATGGCAGCTTCCTTCTCATCATTCTTCCTTTGAATTTGTTGGATCATCTCAACAAGAGAAGAAAGAGTCCTTCCTAGTTCATCTGGGATAGCAGACGATGTAGAGGGAACAGGTTCTGGGTCCGGAACCGATGTAACCGACACTTCGTCGATTTCTTCCTCTTCTACTTGAGGAGCCTGAGACAGCTCCTCCTCCTGACCTTCTCCTAGAAGGTCTTTCTCTGTAGAATCCGACACCTCCGACATCCTATCATCCAATTGGATGTCTTGAAGGGCGGCCAAGACTTCAGAATCTACTGGATTCTGGGCAGTTGGTATCTCCACCTGAGGCTGAGGAATGACTGCATCAACCGATGCTTTAGGGAAAAGGTATGCCCTCAGCTTCTCATTTGGAAGGTAGGGGCCTGAGGTGTTTTTCTGAAAACCCCTCACCCAGGTCCGTAACTTTTCCCTGGCAGCATCCCTTGACTCCGTCGACTTAGGATTGTCAAAAGGCTCGGTAATCAGGTTAGAACATACAGTACAAACCTGAGGGTCCCAATACCGGAGATCACCTCTGGAGGCTGCGCATGCTGCGTGCCTCCTGCAAAACTGATGTCCACAGAAGTACTTACTGCAGACATTGCAGAATACACTCCCGCACTTCGGATGGTCCTCCTGTAAAGAGAAGAAAAATCCATGAGTATCAAGTGAAGGCTTTTCACTTATATTGAAACATGTAGCTTACACAGTAAAGCTATAAAAGAAAGAAGGAAAGGCACATACTTGTATTTCCTGCCCAGCCAATTGCTGTAACCTCCCAAAATATTAAAACTAAGGTTAATTCTATTCTAGAATACATTATGTAATTTCCTAAACGGAAATTTAAGGTGTAGCTCACACCTTGATATAAAGTTTTAATATACGGGATAGAATGAATACAGAAAGAACTCACTTTCTATATATTGTACGGTCTCAACAAAAGGCTGTACAGGATAACATTAAGTATGTTGGAAAAACTTTAGTGTTACAACAAACTCTGTACTGTAGTTTTATTAATGCAGTGTGTACTACACTACCAATATAGTAACTACTGTTCATTGCATGCTGTTATGCCGGCCGGCATCTACCCCTGTATAGTTCAAAGATATACTACCTTTAACTAATAGGCGGCAGCCCACTGGTTCGCAAATGTGTGCCGGCCGGCAATCATTGCCGGTCGACAGCTGAAAACACTAATACCCGGCTGCCGGCCGCTAATCGTAGTGGCCAGCAGATTCGGGAAGTGTTTCCACTGCCGGCAGGCAAAGGTAGCAATACCCATGCCCGCCGGCAGTAGCTTAGAACCAGAGAACCTCCACCTGCCCGGCTGTCGGCTGTTAAGCCGGCAGCCGAGTTAGGGATACAACACAATAGTCAGAGAAACCGTATGGATGTAAGGTTATAAGGCAGCATTGCCATACGACCTTCCATCCAGAAAGAGTGAACTTATGGAAGGGGAGAATGTAGCATTCAGGCCTCCAAAGAATCCATAGCCTGCCGGACTCTACCGGCAGTCATGGAAGGGAGACCAAGGGAGGTCTGGGGTTCACTCTGCAAAGAACAAGGGGTGTCTGCCAGCCGACACGTAATTGCCAGCCGGCAGAGAGCTGGGCCGGTCCTCCATCCTAACCTACACTAGGTACGGAAGTAGGACTGCGGCCAAAAGATAATAAAAGAAAGAGAGGTGGGGAAGGGATAAGGGTCCTATAAACTTCGTTCTAGCAAGAGACACACTCAGCAGTTAGGGAAGCTCATCCTAACCTAGAGTTGTCTATTAGGGAGGAAGACTGGCAATACTTGCTATCCTCCTCCCAACCAGAACAAAGTTAGGTGAAGTTATTTCGCCGGGCAACAGAGAAAACTCATTCTCCAGCCCGAGAAAAACAACACAGGACAGTCTGCTAGACCACTAGAGGAAGGAATCATCTCGTACAGAATCCTTCAGACGTGGACTAGGG
>NC_090730.1:137053990-137066490 GCF_036898095.1 Palaemon carinicauda
AATGTTCATGACTTGTAAATACGTAATCAAAATCTTTTTTATTGATTTTACGAAGTCTTGTTAAGCAACTAAAATTATTTTTCTTTACACAACTTCGTCAAAACAATAACAGTCCTTCAGATATGTGTTTAAAAAGCAGCAACTTTGTTCTACAAATAGCTTTGACAAATTTTTCTCTTTTGCTAAACACAGCGTTACCTGCTGTAATGTACAGCAATGTACAGTTTCGGTGAAATATACCGGAATTAATGAAGGCAACTGTACTACTGTTATATATCACGTTCCAGAAATTTTGAATAATCTTAATAATGAAATTTTATACTCGTGTTTCCTTATCTCGTTTCCTTTTGTTAATTTCTGGGTCCCAAGCTATTAACTCATTAACCTGAATTCCATATGGTTTACTTATAGTCCAACTACAAAGGGTTAATTTGCCTTTGACGAGGGAGGGGAACGTTTTATACCTCACGGGGCAGTCACATATTCAAGGCTGCTCAAGTTATTGGAATATATGTCAACGTATATCAAAGAGGGGAAAAATGTCACATTAGCTTGTTAACAAACGCGATGGTGAACTGAGATAGTAAGATAGGACAACAACTCGAATCTCCTTAGATATTATTCCTTTTTAGCTGAAGTATAGATCTCTGCCCACCCTCTTCCCTATTTCTCTTATTCTTCACGACTTCACATTTCACCTTTGCTATCAACTTAACGCATTTTATCAGCGTGTTAATTATATAGATATCCGTTTTTCTTATTGTACACATTTCATGAAAGTGCTATCATTCCTAGCTATTGATTATCTATCAATTCATGATCCTGGGGATATAAATTCTTTTTATGAAAGGGCATGTGCCAATAAAAATAAAGTACTATAAATGAAAGTAGGTTTTTTAGGTGAAAAGAAGTTTGTCTTTACTCTCCAGTTAATATAAAAATAGACTTCTTTGTTGTTAATCAAGTAACTCGGACATTATTCAGTTGATACATCAAGCCAAAATAGGCTTAGATGTTCCAAAAAGGCTTCGAGGTATCGAAGGTGTGAATTGCTTTGATGATGATTTGGTGTTTATTCTTTACCATAATCCCTTATTCAAGAAACAGATTTTCTTCATTTTAATCGAAAGTAGATCCAACTATTTTCTTCAACTATATGAGTCGCTTATACTTACGAATATAAGTGTTTTTGGTGTTTGTGTACATATATATGTTTTTGAACAAGTCTAACATATAAGCTAGAGAAATAAAGCCCCCATAGTATGAAATTGTGTTTGTATGTGACGACAACAAGTTCTGTGACTCTGTGGGAATGAAATTGAATTAATTAGCTAATTAGACGATAGCTTCTGATATAAGAGTCTATATTAAGACATATTTTTAAAATCAAAACTGAATGGACGAAAGGTCATAAAATAGCAATGCCTAATATTTTTAAACCGACACAAGCTCTTTGTGAAAGAATAAGCAAACCATGTATTTATCTTCAGCACACTATCACCAAACCCCTGAAATCAGACCGCTTTTTTCCATTTATTTTATAATAGTTAAAATTACCAGTTTCAAGACAGTTTCTACCGTAAAAACAAGTACTTCTAAAAATATTAAAATAACATTGTCTTTATTTTCATGAAACCATATTTTTATGTGTGTATACATGTATGTGTATAGTTTTATGTAAACATCCCTTAATCAGATTCATATCAATTTCGAAAAAGGCAAAAACCTGATTAAAATTTGTGACCACAATCTAATATCCAACCATCCCTACCTCCCCCACCAACAGCATCTCCTGTCTTTCAGTTTAGAAACAGAGAGACTTCCTCAAGTCGAAAGCTTTCGAATATATATTCATTAAACATTTATTTTGTATTTTCCTTTCTCCTCGTCTGCCCATATCTTAGTTTATTTACCTTTTCCTGTTTCCGTAACATTTATTTATAGTTTTATTTATCTAAAGTTTGAGAGTATTTGCGAAGCATATGTGGATGAGGGAAGGTTTCATGAAATATTATATTGAATATCTTACCCATAAAATAATTATTAAAAACCATCTGTTATTTGTAGTACAAGAACTGAGGTCATCAATCAATCAGTCACTTAATTTCTATACCGATTCTTCCTCTCTCTCTCTCTCTCTCTCTCTCTCTCTCTCTCTCTCTCTCTCTCTCTCTCTCTCTCTCTCTCTCTCTCTCTCTCTCTCTCTCTCTCTTATTTTCATCTCTTTTTACGTTGTCTGCTGACTGATTAAATTTACGAATTCCAATTCTTATCTTTCCATTTGTCAGATTCCCGAGATATTTTTCAGTCAATCCGAGGTTTTCGATAATTACATTCTCCATTTTTTCCCCTTTTCACAGAGTTTTCTGAAAAGGGTCGACATCCTTTTTTATTTTACCATTACCAGGCTTTCCTATTTAACTGTTATATTATGATTATGATTATTATTATTATTATTATTATTAGTAGTAGTAGTAGTAGTAGTAGTAGTAGTAGTAGTAGTAGTAATGTGTTTTTTTTTTTTAATTTATTAAGGGCGTTCTTTGTTATAGTGTTCAAGTTATTTCATTTAGTATAGCTATCAATCGGAATAAAAAAAAAAAAATAAAAACAATGCCATTAAGGGGAGTAAACTAATGTCAATTTTTATCGGAAGCCTAAAAAAAGAGAGGAAAAAAAAGAATTTTGCTTTCGCATAAGATCAAAAGGATACAAAGGTTGGAAGAGAATTCCAAAGACTTGCAGTTGAAGGGAAGAAACCCTCTATAAACTGTTTTAATCCTAAGAGGATTGACAGTTCATACGGAATAAAACATAGTTTGTCTTTCGTGTACGTAAACCGGTATTCTTTCAGATCTATTCATAGTCTCGTTCAGAATAAGACGGAACTTATGAATCAGTAAGATTTAGTCTTTGCTTGAGTACTTCTGAGTCAAATTTTATAATTTTATATGATATGACATGTTCTTTAATTCAATTATATAGAAATCATATAACACTTGAATTGTTAATAAACTTGCAATTATGGCTAAGATACAAGAAGATGATAGAAAGGCTTCTTTTGTCTTTGTTGGTGATTTTAATGCTCACCATAGGGAGTGGTTAAATTCTATCTCTCCTACCGATCGCCATGGCTTAAGAGCTTTAGACTTTGCCTCTGAATCAGGCTGTGAGCAAATCATAAATGAAGCTACTCACAGGTCTGGTAATTGCTTGGACCTCGTATACACTGACTCCCCTGGCGTTATAACTAGTAAGGTTGGTTCTCCAGTCGGGACATCTGATCATGCCTTGATTTCATTATTAGTGAAGACTGAGCAGCCTGTCCCTGATATATCATATTCTTGTAAAATTTATATGAAATCCCAAGCAGACTGGAATGGGATTTTACATGATCTTTTGTGCTTGAATTGGTCACAATTATATAATAGTGTAGATCCTGTTGTCCCTTTGAATGAGAATCTAGTCAACATAATTGATAGGCGTATCCCTTCTCGTGTGCTAAGGTATCGAGTGAAGGACAAACCGTGGTTCAATGATGATTGTAGACGTGCTTATTTGGAGAAACAGGAGGCCTATCATCTTTGGAAGGGGAACAGATCAGATTTGACCTGGAACAACTATACTCAGCTTCGAGCTTTTGCTCAGAGAGTTTATGCCTCAACTGAAAAGGAGTACAATTTAACCATAAAAGAAACACTTTCTGGTACAACTCAGGAACATAAATGGTGGTCTACCCTTAAATCTGCACTCTTTGGTGTAGATGCAACAGTTCCTCCTTTACTTAAACCAGATGGCTCAGTCACTCACTGTCCAAAGGAAAAGGCAACCCTTTTGGCTGATGTTTTTGACAGTAAACAGAGTAATGAAAAACTTGAACTTCCTCATTCCTGTTTTCCTGAGGCTAAACTAACTAGTTTAGCTTTTCGATCTCGTGAGATTAAAGCTCTGTTGATGGACCTTGATGCTTATGGAGGTGTAGACCCAAATGGTATTTTTCCTTTGTTTTTTATAAAGACAGCAGATTTCTTAGCTTCAAAGTTATCTGTTATTTTGTGCAAGTTAGCAAGAAGAGGAGCTTTTAGCACTAGTTGGAGAATTGGTAATGTTACTCCTCTATGTAAATGTGTTTGTGGTAGCTCAAGTCCCACTGATTACCGCCCAATTTCCATAACTCCCATATTATCTAAAGTTTTTGAACGTCTTCTGGCAAAACGTCTTAATAGGTTTGCTGAAGGTAATCATCTACTCCCTAGTTTGCAATTTGGTTTTCGTAAAGGCCTTGGAGCATGTGATGCCCTTCTTACAATCTCCAATGCTGTACAGAAATCCCTTGATTGTGGTCGGGAAGTTCGTATGATTGGCCTTGATTTTAGTGCTGCCTTTGACCGTGTTAATCATGAGGCCCTTGTTTTCAAACTGAAACAGTTGGGAGTGGGTGGGTCGTTTCTTAGCATTATTATTGATTTTTTAAGTAATAGATCTCAAAGAGTTGTTGTTGATGGGCACCATAGTGATTATAGGAATGTGATATCCGGTGTTCCACAGGGTAGTGTTCTTGGCCCATTACTTTTCATACTATATACACATGACATGTGGTTTGGCCTAGAAAACAAGCTTGTTGCATATGCAGATGATGCTACTCTCTTTGCATCAATTCCATCCCCTGAATGTAGATCTAGGGTTGGTGAATCCCTTAATAGAGATTTAGCTAGAATTAGTGCATGGTGCAAATTATGGGGTATGAAGTTGAATCCTAACAAAACTCAAAGTATGATTGTAAGTAGGTCAAGGACGGTGGCTCCTCAACATCCGGATCTCAGTATTGATAATGTTTCTTTAAATATGTATGACTCTTTCAAAATTTTAGGTGTGATTCTCGACAGTAAATTTACTTTTGAGAAACATATAAGGTCTCTGTCTTCTTCAATTGCACAAAAAATAGGCTTATTGAGAAAGTCTTTCAAGATTTTCGGTGATCAATCTATACTGAAGAAGTGTTTTAATTCTTTCATTCTACCTTGTTTTGAGTATTGTTCTCCTGTCTGGTGTTCAGCTGCTGATTCTCATCTTAATTTGTTGGACAGAAACTTACGGTCTATTAAATTTCTTATTCCTGATCTAGATATTAATCTCTGGCACCGTCGTTCAATTAGTTCATTATGCATGTTGCATAAGATTTTTCATAACTCTGACCATCCTTTACATTCAGATCTCCCTGGACAATTCTATCCTGTTCGTAATACTAGGCAGGCAGTTAATTCTAATAGCCAGGCCTTCTCCATCACGAGACTCAATACTACGCAGTACTCTAGAAGTTTTATTCCAGCTGTTACCAAGTTGTGGAATGATCTTCCTAATCGGGTGGTTGAATCAGTAGAACTTCAAAAGTTCAAAGTTGGAGCAAATGCTTTTTTGTTGACCAGGCAGACATGAGTCTTTTTGTAGTTTATATATGACATATTTGTTTTGACTTTGTTAATAGTTTATATATGACATGTCTGTTTTGACATTGTTACTTATTTTAGAATGATTTATTGTTAATTTGTTCTCTTCATTTATTTATTTCCTTATTTCCTTTCCTCACTGGGCTATTTTTCCCTGTTGGAGCCCCTGGACTTATAGCATCTTGCTTTTCCAACTAGGGTTGTAGCTTGGATAGTAATAATAATAAGATGTCATTCATTCATTCACATTCTCTTCTTTCAACTTTTTAATTTCAGTGTTTTTAAGCTTAATGTAATTTTTTTTCATTTTGTAAATAATTTGTTACCGCGCTTTTCTTAATTAGTCTTTAGACTCATAACTATTTCGATTATTGATGAAGCCACAGAATTTGCAAATTGTATATTTCTAATAATTAGTGATGTGACCAGCTACATCATATTTTTCGTAACAATGTATATATATATATATATATATATATATATGTGTGTGTGTGTGTGTGTATATATATATACATATATACTTATATATATATATATATATATATATATATATATATATATATATATATATATATATATATATATATATATATATATATTTGAACTCATGAATTCTGAACTACTACTAATTGGTATGGCCTTTTAGAAATAACTTATTTGTATACGATAATAATACCTTTTCTTTTAGTGAAGTTTACGTTAAGTTTTATTACTTCCGCCAACGAAGTTGGGAGGTGGTTATGTTTTCGCCCTGTTTGTCTGTTTGTCCATTTGTTGGTTTGTGAACAGCTCCCTGGCCACAATTTTACTCGTAGAGTAGTGGACTTTTCAGGGATTACTTGTTATGTTGAGACGTGGTAGTGATTCAATTTTGAAAGTCCTTGGTCAAAGGTCAAGGTCGACCTAATGAAACCTAACCTTAACGGCAATTTTGCACATGGTTGTCACACAGGCTTCAAATACACCTACGGTCTAAATTGATTTTGGGAAAGGCAAGCTGGTTATTATTATTATTATTATTATTATTATTATTATTATTGTTGTTGTTGTTACAAGCTAAGCTACAGCCCTACTTGGAAAAGCATGATGTTATAAGCCCAAGGGCTCCAACAGGGAAAAATTGCCCAGTGAGGAAAGGAAACAAGGTAATTAGTAAACTACAAGAAAATTAGTGAACAATAAAGAAAAAATATTTTAAGAATAGTAACAACACTAAATTAGATATTTCATAAACTATAAAAACTTGAAAAAAGAGGAAGAGAAACAAGATAGAATAGTGTGCCGAAGTGTACCCTCAAGCAATAGAACTCTAACCCAAGACAATGAAAGACCATGGTTCAGAGGTTATGGCACTACCCAAGACTAGAAAATAACAGTTTGATTTTGGAGTGTCCTCCCAGATGTGCTGCATACCATAGATAAAGTCTCTCACTCTTTTACTCTTACCAAGAGGAAAGTAGCCACTAAACAATTACAGTGTAATAGTTAACCCCTTGGACAAAGAAGAATTGTTTGGTAATTTTAGTGTTGTAAGTGTATGAAGACAGAGGAGAATGTCTAAATATTAGGCCAGGCTATTCGGGGTATATGTAGGCAAAGGAAAAATGAGCCGCAACCAGCGAGAGGTATTCAATGTATTACTGTCTTGCCAGACAAAGGATCCTATAACTCTCTAGCGGTAGTATCTCTGTTTAGAAAAAAAAATGGAAGGTGCTTCCCATGTAAGAAAAATTCTAAATCAAATCTTGTTGAAGCAAAATAAAACTAAACGAACATCAATCTTTTCAAAAGGGAAAACCAGAGTACAAAGAGATTAGAAGTCAATAGAGAGCTTTTTGTCCATTACTTTAACAAAGTTACAACAAAAGAAATTGACTTCATTCAGTTGACCCTTACTGTTGACCATTCTCTTTTCCTTCACATCTCAGTCCCTCGTCTTTGAACCTTTTGGGTTTTATATCTCTTTTTTTATCTCCATCTTGGTTTCTTCGTTTCCATGGCCGACTACAATTTACTCAGGCTGATCTTCAATTCTCTTTTTCAGGCATGATCTTTATCATTTCGAAAATGTTCTACTTGCATGTCTCATTATGTATCTTGTGCAAAAAGTTAAAACTACTGTTGTTATATTGTCATAGTGCAGACCTCCTTTAGCTTCGTTACAATAACATATCTGAGAATATTTCTCAAAGATTTGTTTCTGCCGGGCTTTATTTTCTTAGAGATTTTATTTCTATGTGGAAACAATATTGGTCATTTAAGTCACGCTCTAGCAAAAACAGTTTTTTTTTTTTTTTTTTTTTTCCAAAAAATATATCTTGAGGTTTTTGGTAAATTAGTGAAATCGAAAGAATATTGTAACTTCTTATCATGAAGAGTAGTCTTCTTAATGATCTAAAGTGATCTTCAAGTACGTTCTGTCCAAATTGCAGATTTGTAATTCAGATTACCAATGAGCCAAGAATACTATTCTTGGTACAAGAATTTTATTTTGTTGCTCCTCATAACCTAAAGTTTCACGTGACCGTAAATATTGTAGCAAAGTAATAAATCAAGACCAACTGACCATAATTTCCCAAGTCTCTTATCTGTAACAGATCTTATAATTGAAATAGCTGAAGTTAACGGGATAAGTGGTAAAACATCAGATAATGAAGAAGTTTGTATTTTACTTATAAGACCTGGGAATACCACAGAATTAAAGGTTAAAGGTGTCTGGTTTCAGTTCCAGTTCCATCACAATAGATGCTCACCAGAACGTTAGCCAGGCAACCCAAACGCCCCACTGTGGTGCCCTACCACAGCAGTGGCCTTCCCCAGTAAACAGCTTAAACTCACGGTCCCGGGCTGGGATCGATCTGCTGCCATGCGAATGCTAGGCAAACAAATTACCACTGTACTAGCCAGGAAGCAATGCTTAAATATATTCATGCATTTATTCTCAATGAAATTACAGAGAAGATGGGGAAAGTAATGTGTCACCAAAGAATTTTGTTAGAAGTTAAAAATTGTTAGTAATAAAAAGAAGACATGTGAATGCGTATATAGTAATCTAGGAGTTCATTATGGGTGATGCAAGGCGTTGACATGGCTCTGGACTGGACCTAGTGGATGTAAAAGTTTAAAGGCCGATCATGAATGGTAGGGGCAAAGAACAATTATGTAGCTGTGGTTAGCAGGACAATGCCCTAGAGACTGACCATATATATATATATATATATATATATATATATATATATATATATATATATATATTT
This sequence comes from Palaemon carinicauda, assembly GCF_036898095.1. Lineage (NCBI taxonomy): Eukaryota > Metazoa > Arthropoda > Malacostraca > Decapoda > Palaemonidae > Palaemon > Palaemon carinicauda. The sequence goes on from NC_090730.1 coordinate 137,062,695, forward strand.
ATATATATATATATCTCAAATAAGCCATATATATTGATACATTAAAGTGGCTGAGTGGTATTGTCAATGTCATACACGTATCCTGGACCAGGGTTCGAAACCCGGCCGGTCAGATACTATAGTCTTTGAGTGATTTCACCTGGGGCTCTAATCTCGGGGTCGTTAAGAGAATCCAGACTTTAATGTATTGATATGAAATGTATTTCATAATAAATATGAAAAAACACGTTTAAATGTGCAAAATTTATCATATATATATATATATATATATATATATATATATATATATATATGCATATATATATATATATATATATGCATATATATATAGATATATATATATATATATATATATATATATATATATATATATATTATATATATATGCATATATATATATATATATATATATATATATATATATATATATATATATATATATATATATGATCAGCCCCCAAGCTTCCCTCTCCATCCCAGCTAGTACCAGAGAGGACCAGGTAATGGCTGCTGATTAAATCAGCAATCATATAGCCTCCCCCAAATCCCTCATCCTTAGTTCATAAGGATGGTTAGGTTGCAGATGCTACTAAAAACTATCGAATTTGAGCGGGACTCGAACCCTAGTCCGGCAAATCGCCAAGCAGGGATGTTTCCAGTAGGGTACCACAACGGAAATTACCATTTTATAGTACTAGTTCTAATTGATTATATTTATTCTTTGAGTGTAATTGTGTGCTTTACAAGAATATTCCAATGGAGAACACATTAGACTTGAGCCATGGCACTCATTTCTATGAAAAATATGCAACAGCTTGACTCGTTGAATAAAAGCAAATGCATGTTGGTCGATTGTAAAAGAAATATTGTTTCTCTTACGAAGGTATGGCGAAGATTTAAGTAATGTTTCCTCTGAAATTTGGCAATTGATCAGATGCAAAAAGTTTTGGCAGAAAAAACAGTGTTAGTTGTCAAACATTTAGGATGACTGAAAACCGTATAATATTTATCATCTTGTCAGGAAATGGCATTTTTTAAATTATTTCATTATAAGGAAATTATTTAACTTAATATTAGAAATAAGAAATGGGATTTTGAGTTATTTGAATGAAATATATTTAGTAAAATTATGACTCCTAGCAGAACCAAGTTCAGGAACTAACAACACAAAGGGACAATTAGGAGGCAAAATCTAACCCCATGACTCGATTGAGTAGCTGGCTGTAAAATGCGATGAGGGTCATTAGTGATACATTAGGTGTTTTGAGTATGATTGATTGAGATCACCAAGCGACGCAATTGCCAGAAATTCAATCAAAGCTGACTAATCAAAAAAAAAAAAAAAAAAAATTGGTTTTCCTTATATGCGTGTAACGTGATTACCTGTAATAACGTATGGCCTTTTTTGTGTTATTTGGCCATTTCCTTCGTGCAACTTTGTTCATTTTCTTATTGTTAATTTATTAACTTATTTCTCTACACTGTTAAAAAACTGTAATTTTCATCCGAAATTCTCCGTAAACATATACTGTTCTCAGCCGTAGTTCAGTTGAATATAAGCGACCGTAATGTTTACCCTACTTTGTTATCTTGTACGGGTTATTGACCGTAATATCACTCCTTTACGTCAATATTTCCATTTTAAAACTGCGAATGCCTGGTAATATTAATACCAGGATTTTTACCGTTTTTTTTTTTTTTTTTTTTTTTTTTTTTTTTTTTTTTTTTTTTTTTTTTTTTTTTTTTACGGCAAATCTTCAAGCGTATCTATCCCTTGATACCGTACTGATATCTCGTACAGTTTACATTTAGATTTATATTACTGCTTAAATTCAAATACCTCACCAATTTATAATTTAGAGTCGATGGCGTAAATCAGGTTCTTCGTTAACTCCCTAAGGCCATACTGCTATTTCAAATTTATTTACTGTAGCTGTTCATGTTTTGTTCTGCATTTTTTACCTCTCTCTCTCTCTCTCTCTCTCTCTCTCTCTCTCTCTCTCTCTCTCTCTCTCTCTCTTTTCCATGTTCGCTATTCTGAATTTTCAGTGTAATATAGCTCTTAATTCTTGGGGAATTTTCGGATCATCACAAACATCCCATTAATGAAATCACTGGTTTGTTTAATTCAAGATTTTCAATAATTTGTTAAATCGACTACATATGCTAAAATATTTTGGTAAATACAAACCACCTTCGTTATACTGTATATCTTCCTGGCGCCCCCCCCCCCCCCTCCTCCATAAAAAATAAATCCTAATATGAAAATTGGCGAACAACATTTGCTCTTTTCTTAACAATCAATTTTATTTTTCCTTTTGAAGTAACCATTTCTCGTTTGCTAACATTTGCCTTCATAAATACACTGCCCCTTTCCTTTGGTAATCATTGAATCATTCACTTTGCTATTTGCTCTTCGTCTAGTGAGCCAACATTTCCGTTCATATATACTCGTTTGCTAATTCCCCTATGTTTGCTTTTCATTTCTCCCTTTATTTTTATCTAATATCTTTACTCTTCGTCTCTCCTCTCTCATCCTCGACCCTCTTCGTCTTTCAGAGTTTACGTGGTTACGTCCAAGTTTCCTTCTCGTATTATGTAATATGTGTTCCCACGCTTTCCCCCTTTCCAACTCCCACTTTGGTTAATTTTTTTACTCGAATAATAATGGTGAAGTTTATGAATTTTTGTAAAGCCACATTTATTGTGTAAAGAAAAAAAATAAATAAAAAGAGATAGCTTCATGTCTTATAACTATTTTTAAGTAGTATAGATTATTTGCATTTCCAGCCATCCTTGGGCTGAATCCCCTACTAGCAAAGGAAGAAGAACTGCTATATATTTCAAGTTAATCTATTACAATAAAAAGATATCTTATTTACTGATTGGTAACAGTATTAATTTTCTAAATTCGTACTGACAATATTAATCAGCATTCTCATTTCTTCTCTATACCACCATATCTACTGTCTTTTAACTTTAGTCAGCCTATGTGTTGTTAGGAATTAACATTGTATAAGCATAAAACAATGTTAATATGATTGTACAAGTTTTATAAACAAACGCTCCATCGAACCAGTATAGTTTAGATATCAAAATATTGACAAATCATATTATAAATATAGACTCGAGCGGTAACAGAATCCTCCGTCGCGTGCAGCAGTCGAATCAAAGTAGAGATAAAATATATTGGTTGTGAAACTTAAAACGACTCGAAAGATTAAAGGTTGTTAAAGGAGATTTAGATGTAAATGCCAGGTCATTGACTAGTCGCAGAATATCCTAGAGACCGAATATATTTAGTAAGAACTCAAGGCCACCTCTACCCTTTCTTTGGGATAAGAGGGAGGGGATTAGGCAGTACCGTTGTGAAGACCATTTGATAAGTAAAGAATATATTTTAACGCTTTAGCGTTTAACGGTCTTCCTGGCATTTAAGACTTTTACGTGGTTTACTGCAAACGACGTTAATTTGACAATGATAGAATAGAATTATACTTCCCAATACGACCAGATAAATTAACTTTTTCTATATAGGTTAGTCCGACCTGGTAAACAAACACTGCAAGAAACTGATATTGTAGAAAACGTTGGGGGATTCTGAAGAAACAGAGGATCATAAGGCGAAGGTGTAAGATGATGGAAGATGCCGCCGGGAGGAATGCGATCAGATAAATGAATTATTTTGCTTTAACTTGGTTTAAGAAAGATTTTCTTTGTCTGCTTAATATATTTGTCTCGTCTTTCTGATGAGAGATCTTTTGATAGTTTATTTCGAAGGCGATAGATATTTTCA
>NC_090730.1:137073990-137086490 GCF_036898095.1 Palaemon carinicauda
TTGAGAACTTTCTCTTATAAATGAGGCAAGAGCTAGAATCGGATATCGACTTTTTCTGCGCTTCAGGAACAATCCGAGTATAATTATGCTATTCAATGGAGAGAGAGAGAGAGAGAGAGAGAGAGAGAGAGAGAGAGAGAGAGAGAGAGAGAGAGAGAGAGAGAGAGAGATAGAATAGACTGAAATGAAAGCGGTCAAGACAAATTTTTCATGAAACTAATTTACTTTCTTGAACAAAACATAATTTGAACCGTTCCTTTGACTTCATATAACTGTGACAACTGTGAGTCTAATTCCGGGTTAGCTGAAAAAGAAATATTTGTGTTCGACTCCATGTTGTTCATTTTCATGAACAATTCATATTTCTTTACTTTGTTGTCTTTTAAAATCTTTAGGAGAGGAAGATTTCCAGGGGGAAGCTCTCGGAGTGTAAGGAAAAACAATGTTTTCTTTTCCTTTCCTAAATCTGCTTCCCTCACTGCTTAACGCTTAGAGGAACTGGTTATACTGTTGCTATGGAAGTAATGTTTCTAAAGGAGGGATACATTAAAGAACATGGACTTTACAGGAGTTATTAAATTAAATAAAAAGAGGGGCACCAAACAAGCATTATCTCGCAAAACAAGGATAAACATTCCTAAAGGAAATCATATTACTATTACACACGAACGTCGGTTTGTATTTACAAACATTATTATTATTATTATTATTATTATTATTATTATTATTATTATTATTATTATTATTAGCTAAGCTACAACACTAGTTGGAAAAGCAAGATGCCATAAGTCCGAGGCTCCAACAAGGAAAAATAGCCCAGTGGGGAAAAGAAATAAATTTAACCATATAAGTATTAATGAACAATTCAAATAAAAATTTTAAAACATTAACAACATTAAAACAGATATTTCATATATAAACTATAAAAGGACTTATTTCACCCTGTTCAATATAAAAACATTTTCTGGAAGTTTGAACTTTTGAAGTTCAACTGATTCAACTACCTGATTAAGATCATTCCACAACATAATGAGAATTTATTGAAAACACAGTTTTACAAAAGAAACTTACAGACTTTGTACTCAGTACAGATCAGTTTGTCAAGGCAATGAGGAAACATCTGTCGAGTGAGTAAGTTGGGGAAAAATTGAATGTCCAAACCGGAACAGGGAACCTGAAGACGACAGTGCGAGTAAATGGCCAACGTGGAGTTTCCATTGATTGAATCCAATTCCTTTTCCTGTAATTTTGTTAAGGGGCAAAGAATAAGAGTCTTCTTTAAGATTTTTTTTTTCTCTATGCAGAGAAACACATAATACATTTACCATAGGAAAGTAGTTTTACAGTGACTCGAGGGGATGTCTTTAAAAATTTAGCAAAAGGCGTTATTTATATTTTGAATGAATATTTTTCAAAAATAACGGAAAGTTATATATCAGTAATCTTTTTAAATGAAATGTAACGTCAGAAATGTTTCATTTCCTGGGGTTATATTATTCATAAACCTTTGTAAATTAAATCTTGTAACTGTTGTTAATAACCAGTGAAGGACGGAGGGAAGGATTGACTCGAGCTAGGGTTCGATTTTTACCTCCGCCAACGAAGTTAGGAGGAGGTAATTTTTTACCCCCTGTTTGTGTGTGTGTTGTGAACAGCTTCTTAGCCACAATTTTAATCGTAGAATAATGAAACTGTTATGTAAAAATCTGAAAATGATTATTTTTGCAAGGTCAAAGTCAAAGGTCAAGGGCTCAGTCAAGCAAAATGTCCAACGCGTAATCAGTCATATGTTTGGACATCGTTGTCACAGATACTTCAAACTTGGTTCATATTTAAGTGGATGATAATCCACGCCAATTAATACATGTTAAGGTCGAAGGTTAAAGTCTAGTCCAAGGTCAAGGTCAAACAGTAGGTCAAATTCCGGTCATCAACCATATGGTCACGGTTTTAATTGTAAAGAAATGAAGCTTGCAGGGATTTTAAACTGGTATGTAAAGAGCTGGAAATTATTAAATTTTGGAAGTTCAAGGTCTCTGAAAAAAGCCGTGAAATAAGCTGCCGTGGCGGAGTTTTGCGCTCTAGTTAGGCTACTGTTGAACTATGGTTCGATTCCTAGTTGAGTACAGGTTGATTACGCTGCTTGTAAAATTACAAGAATTTTATATCTGTTCGATTTGTAATGTCCAGTTATTAGTTATATCACAAAACCAAACCTAGATAAAATCTTCGTGGGGGACAATTTGTACATCGCAGAGGGTGTTGAGATGCGTTAATCATAAAGAATAAAGGTGATGTTAATGCTCTATCAAAATGTACAAGAGGGCATATGGATAATTATGTTAAGAATTAGTAAATTATGATAAAACAAAGTCATTAGAAGGAAGACTCGAGTATTAAGAATTGATTATTCTTCTCAAAATTCTTACGAGAACGTAGAAAGTATACTACTGAGTTTTGGTGCTCACTTCTTGAGTGCTCGTATTTACTGTACACATGATATGTTATTTGGTATGGAAAACAAGCTTTTTAAATATACAGATAATGCTACTCTATATCAATTCCCTTTCCTAAATATATAGACTAATGGCAGCGGAGTCCCTTAAAAGAGATCTAGTTATAAGGAGTGTAAAGTGTAAAGGTTGGGAGATGAAGTTATATCCTAGGAAAACTCAAGGTATGATTGTAAGTAGGACAAGGACTGTGGCTCCTAAATATCCACATCTTTGCATTGACAAGGTGTCTTTAACTTCATACAAATTTAAAAGTCTATGTGTGATTCTTAATAGCAAATTTGCTTTTGAGAAACGCATCCGGTCGGTTTCTTCTTCAATTACACAAAAATGTTGCTTATTGAGAAGGCCTTTTACGATTTTAGATGATAAGTCTATCCTGGGGAAATACTTTAATCCTTTCATACCACCATATTTTGTTTCGTGTTCTCTGTCTGGTCTTCAGTCTTTATTATTTTTTTTATGGATATTAATCGCTGGCACAATCGTTAGTTAGTTTTCTTATGCATGTTGCATGATATTTTCATATTTCTTATTATCCTTTGCATTCAGATTTTCCCAGACAGTACCATCCTGTAAGTAACATCTTCCACATCTTCTCTTGCTTGAGGGTACACTCGGGCACACTATTCTGTCTTAGTTTTCTTCCTCTTGTTTTGTTAAAGCTTTTACAGTTTATATAGGAAATATATATTTTAATGCGGTTACTGTCCTTGAAATATTTTATTTTTCCTTGTTTCCTTACCTTACTGGGCTATTTTCCTGCTTTTGTAACTAGGGTTGTAGCTTAGCAAGTAATAATAATAATAATAATAATAATAATAATAATAATAATAATAATAATAATAATAATAATAATAATAATAATAATAATAATAATAATTGGTATATAGTTAGTTCTAAGTCTTGCCTTCTCCCTCATAAGACTCAATGGTACACAATTTTCTGGAACTTTTATTCTAGCTTTGACTGAATTTATTGTGGAATGAACGGTTAAATCGATGCACTTCAGAAGTTCAAACTTTTTACAAATGCTTTTCCATTGAATTGATTATCATACGTCTTGGTTCATAGTTTATAGGTTACAGATCTATCTCAAGGTTGTTACTGATCTTAGATGATATTCTTTATCCATTTTCTACTTTTCATATATGGTTTATTCCTTATTTCTCTATTTCCTTTCCGTACTAGGCTGCTTTCCTTGTTTAAGCCTTTTGCATTGTAGCATTCTGCTATTCAACTAGGGTTGTAGCTTGGGTTGTAATAGCAATAATGTGATTATGATAATAATTGCGTACTAATGCTGTTGAATAACAGATCTCTTTCTATTCATTCGAAATCCGAGGTTAGCCCCATGTAAGGGAACAATTGTACATTCACCAAATGCCTTAATTTTCCAAAATGGCAAACAGGATTCCAAAGTTAGGGACAGCTGTTGCTTAAGTTAGTAGATCGATTGACATAGACCGACGGTATTGAAAAGAAGTAGGGTACATTTGTATTCACTTATTGTTTAGCGATCAAGTTTAAACTACGCTACTTGAGAGGATCCTGAAAATACATGTGGGAAAGGTCCATATAATTGAGGCCCTTTGCGTCAGTAGATGTAAGGGGAAATAATAAGAAGAGGATGATGATTATGATGATATATAGCAAGAAGATTGACGATGAGAACAAAATTTAAATGTAATATGGAATGAGACGAATAAGAAGGTTGGAAGGGGAGGATTAAAAGGTATGATATAAAGATAATGAAGGTAGGGAAAGCATTGAATGATGGACGGAGAGAGAGAGAGAGAGAGAGAGAGAGAGAGAGAGAGAGAGAGAGAGAGAGAGAGAATTAAATACATCATAATTGTAGCTACAATTAATGAAATTAAAAGAAGTCGCAAATGCTGAACAAAGACCAAAAATGAAACATGTACAACACCCCCAAAAAACGTATTTGGCTACACTTTACAAAAATAAAAGTAGACTGGAGAATAGTGAAGAATATGAACAATAAAATATGAGAAACAGAGAAACTCCTGCGAGTAAATACATTCTAAAAGCAGCCATATTGAGACCAAGAATACCTCGAGAATCTTTTCATTGACTTCTCAATGGCCTTTAAAAAGGATCCCCTCTCTTTCTAAAGGGAAAGGTCTAACCTTAGTTCTGTCTGAAAGGAAAGCCTTAAAGGGTATGTGGTATTCTTCAACCTCATCTTTTACTTTTTTTAATTTCCTTTTCCACTGCATATATGAAAATGTTTTTAGTAATGTAATTAAGTTAATTACATCACTTTAAGAAAAGGATTGATTATAGTTTCTTTTATGTACAGACTTTATCATAAGGGAAGACTTTATCCGAAGAGAAAGTACGTATGTGAATAACTCGCGAGAAATAAAGCCTTATCACTGCCTTAATGGAAAACTTTCAGCTCCAGTATTTAGCAGTAATGTTTGATCGTTAAATACATTGCGGTGATTAGAACAGCATACGAAGATTAACGTGAAGTTTATTGCTTGTTTTCTACTCTTTTCTGGATTTTGACCGTCTTGTGTTTTGGTATTTATAAAGGGAGAACATTGAAATGAGCAGTGAGATATGTCTAAGGAGGAAATATGGATGCAAAGAATTACCTGTGATCTCTCTGGCATTGCGGCTTCATTATGCCAGAATCTTTAAAAAAAAAAAAAGAAAAAAAAAATAATCTGACTAAAATGTCAATGGATTGCTTACAGGATTTTATTTTTATGAGTATAATCTAAGTTAAGTTCTAACGAAAAATTTCTTTGTTAAATAGTTGAGTAGTTTTCAGTAGATTAATGATGATAAATGGCATTATGATAATGTCTAATGTTTTTTGTTTTGAATAACTTCTACTTTTGAAGAAATAAAGTTCTGAAATTAGTAAACCCGTAAGAACATGAAAGTAAACGAAAGTTTCTACAGCCCCCTTTCACTCTACCAAGGGAAAAGGTAAAAACCTAAAATCTCATTTCAATTTTGAGAAACTCCATTTACAGATTATTTTCCAACTTGAAACGCGATGTTGCTATTCACCCAATACTTTTATTATGAATATTTCATGAGAATGAAGAGCTATTTCACCGGAAACTGCTTGAAATTACGGATCAATATTATTTGGAGGAAGAAAAATAGCTTTTAGAGTTACAGGGATTCCTTCAGCTATTCTAAACAGCTGGCTAATTTAGTATTTCTGATCTTATCATTAATCTTCAAATTGATATGTAAATGCTTATTAATAAGAACAATAACAATAATGTAGCTATAGCATGGATAAAAAATATAGACTAAAGAATATTCATAAAGTTTATATTATCGAAGTTTGAAGATGAACTGGTAGAAAGTCAAACAAGCTGTTAACCTTTTTCGGGAACTCCTGTTCCAATTCTCAGAGATAATGGGGACAAGGGTTTTTAAAGGACGTAGGAACTGTTAGAAATATTAAAAAAACTTATTTAATGCTGTCAGTTTTAATTTTTTATGAACATAGTTGGTGGATAACATAAGATTATTCCTATTAATTCTTCTACTTACAATTTATATACTCGAAATCAGTTTTAGTCAGCAAAATTGCTAATCATATCAAGGAGAGCAACAGTACTAGCAACAACGCTAATGATGACAGCAATATTAATAACTAGCGTACACAACGGCTAAATGTTTAGATAGATATGCGCACACACACAGATTAAACCCTTCCTACCCACCCACCCTTACCTAACTACAATGCGGTCATTTGGGTAATTAGTGGAAGATTGTAGTTTCCGAGTGTACCTTTCGGGGTACCTACTCTCTCCAGGGTATGACTACTCTCCCCTCCCCTCCCCTTCCCCCCCCCCCTACCCGAGGAGCGGCGTGAGACCGAGTAATCATACGTTTGGCAATGATACTCTGCGTGACAGGGAAGAAATATTTTTGGAAGAATGTGGTTTCCAAATGTAACTCTCGGGATACCCCCTCTCACGAATCAATGATTACTCCCTTTCCCCCTACCCAAGGGACAGTGTAAGACCGAATAGTCATACGTTTGGCAATGATCCTCTGCGTGACAGGAAAGAAATTCTATATATATATATATATATATATATATATATATATATATATATATATATATATATATATATATATATATATATCCAGACACTTCCTCTTTATTATATAGGGGAGATAACCATGTAAGGAACAAACTAACAAGAGCAGCAATATAAATCCTGTTATGTCAAGCCCCTTCAGAAAGGAGTCAAGGAGTAACATTCCCGAGACGTCGTCTTATCGAGGCCAAGGGAGTTAACTTTTGAAAGGCCAAGTAAAAGAAAAAAATAACTAACTAAATAAAAAACGCTTTTAGTCACTCGAGTCTCAAGCGAGCGACCCTTTTGTTTCCAAGCTGCTAATCTTCGTAGACCCAAGAATCAAACTTTGGAGTTCCCTTGGTGGTAAGAGATAAAATTCAAGGGTGTGTGTATATCACTCGGGTCTTGAACGACGAGGAAGTCCCAACTGAGTAATTGTTGAGAAAGAGTTTTTTTTCCCCTTCCCAAGTTTATTGACATAAAAGATTTACAAGCATTGACCTGAGGTGTCCAGGTTCGTTCCATCACTTGGAGATATTTATTTTAATGTTGGTGTTCTTAAAATATTTCATTTTTCCTTGTTTTCTTTCCTCACTGGGCTATTTTCCCTGTTAGAGCCCCTAGGCTTATAGCATTCTGCTTTTCCAACTAGGGTTGTAGCTTAGCAATTAATAATAATAATAATAATAATAATAATAATAATATCTTATGGGTATCATTTGGATATGTCTGTTTAGGTCAATCAGTTCATTGCGATTATATAGGCTGTTGTAAAGTTAATTTAGATTTTAGTGTGTTTTTGTGAAGATTATTTATTTTTTCTTTGGCTACAGGTGCTTTGTTTTTCTTTTGTTTTATGTTGAACAGGCTAACATATGTCTCTTTTTATAGTTTATATTATGAAAGATCTGTTTTAATGTTGTTACTGTTCTTAAAATATTTCATTTTAATTGTTCATTACGTCTCATATAGTTTATTTATTACCTTATTTCCTTTCCTCACTTGGCTATTTTTCCCTGTCGGAGCCCTTGGTCTTATAGCATCCTGCTTTTCCAACTAGGGTTGTAGCTTAGCTAATAATAATAATAATAATAATAATAATAATAATAATGATAATAATAATAATAATAATGTAAGTTGAATATAATTTAACAAGAGAAATGAGAAGCGCCTGAGAACATCAATGTGAATAATTTGTTTTAATTTGACTATTTTTGGTGTATTCCATTTTCGGTTCTTGCGCTTCCTGCAAAAGAAACCAAAACTGCTTATTCAAAGTGAAACGAAACTTAATTCTCAAAAGTAGTTGAGTAACGAAAGTTGAAAAGACATGCAATACTGACATCAGAAAACTTAATGCATGGATATCTTGGAAATGCTTGATAGTTTAAACCACATAGTGACCTGGTCGATATATTTCAAGGCCAAAATTAACATTTGTAATCTAAAGGACTACCTGTGTCACTATGATATTGATTAAAAACCTTACACGCAAAAACTGATTCATTAATATTTTGAGCTGCTCAAGAAGAAGCAAAATCAGTTATATTGAATACGGTAAGCAAAGCAAAATAAGTTAAACAGTATTAAAGGGGTAGGAATAAAAATCTTTAACGATAGAATTATAGACTTTTGCTCTTCTGTTTGTTTCCATACTCTGATTTTGATCTGAAAGGAACTTTCGTTCAACTTATGTTTATCACATGTCTGAAAATTTGGAAGCTTGAGATTTTCAAAACTAGGATGGTGTATCCCGTCACTCTTGGTTAGTTTCGCTCTTCTACCTTCCTTTTTCTTTTCTTTTTAACCTGGTCTAGGGGATGCCATTTCATTACATTATACTCGAGCAGCGAAAATCATTTTAGTTATCATATAAGAACCTAAACTTTCGTAACAAGGATTATTTTGGAGAGTTAATTCCACAAAATCAAAGAAAATACCTTTGGTATTCTACTCTTTCCAGTTAACAAATCCACTATCTTCTCTCTCTTACGTTGTAACCGTATGTGGGATAAATCTAAATTACTGAATAACGTAATCTTATGTACCTAACTAAAGATTCTTGATAATCATTGTTGTTCCTCCACATAAATTTGCTTAAATTATTTACCTCTAATATAGGTAAGTATCCAAAGAGTCGGATTTCAGGTTAGAACAATGAAGAAAAGTCTAGATTATTTACGTAGTCTTAGAAGATAAACGCAGCTTACATGTAGAATGTGAGTCGTTTAGCCCTTACAACGATGGAAGAATATTCAGTTAAAAGTGGCACAAAAAGGGAATGCTATATCAAACGGACCAAAGAAGGGACCTGGAAAGAGAAAGGAGACAAATGACTAACGGTAGAGTTACGATTGAATAAATCCACTTTCCTTGCTGTAACTTTGTTAAAGAAACCTTTAACCTTTTTGTGGAAAGGGTCTTTTGGTATATTCGTCTTTAAACGCATCAGGTCATCCTATTTTTAACAGACACTGTTCTTTCTTTTCGCTTCTCTTTTTACTTCGTTTATTTTTGAATACCTAAGTAATTTGTTCATCATTCTATATTGAAATATGAAAGAAAGTAATAAAAAACAACGGAATATTATCGTAGAGTTAATATAATAATTGAATTGAATTTATTTACCTGAGCCTGATATTATTCAGACAGACCAAATTTATCTTAGTTTTCAAGTTCAACGGAAAAAAAACCTTCTGTTTTTTTTTTTTTTTTTTTTTTTTTTTTTTTTTTTTTTTTTTTTTTTTTTTTTTTGCCTATTTAATTTACTCATGTGTTTCACGAATTGCGAAGCTATTGTGACACTTTGTATTATTATTATTATTATTATTATTATTATTATTATTATTATTATTATTACTACTTGCAACGCTACAACCCTAGTTGGAAAAGCAGTATGCTATAAGCCCTGGGGCTCCAACATGGAAAATAGCCCAGTGAGGAAAGGAAACAAGGAAAAGTAAAATATTTTAAGAAGGGTAATATAAAAATAAATATCTCCTATTTAAACTATAAAAACTTTAACAACGCAAGAGGAAGAGAAAAAAGATGGAATATTGTGCACGAGTGTACCCTCAAGCAAGAAACCTTTCCCCCAAGACAGTGGAAGACCATGGTACAGAGGCTTTGCTACTACCCAAGACCAGAGAAAAATGGTTTGATTTTGGAGTGTCCTTCTCTTAGAAGAGCTGCTGACCGACCATAGCTGAAGAGTCTCTTCTACCCTTAACTGGAGAAAAATGGTCACTGAACAATTACAGTGCACTAGTTAATAACCCCTTGGGTGAAGGGGTGAGAAAAAGAGGAATAATTCGATGCCGTTGCTAGGATGGGAAAAGGTCACGGATGAGCAACAGGAAGAAAGTATGCTGTTAAGAGATGAACTGTAGTGAGGAGAATTAATGAGGGATATGGAACAGCTAATTAGAAAGGGGATAATAAAAGCTAGAAACAACTGAATGCAATTTCTGATGTCTCAAGTCAGTTTCGTTTCCTTTATTATTTTCTTATTAAAAAGAACGATATTATTTTACAGTTAACGTGAAGTATGAATGAGGGTCAGTCAAATATAACTATTCAGAAATTCAAAATGTTTAAATATTGGAATCCCACTCACTCCTGCCCCATCCCCTCTCTGAAAATGCCTTAAGAATATAATGGTTTCATTTATAGGTACAACTAAGGGTAGCTTTAAACCGAAATTACTTGCCGAGAGATTATTGTTTAAAGGTTTAAAGGCCGCACATAAATGGCAGAGGCAAAGGACAGTGACATTGCCCTATCAAGCAGGACAATGCCCTAGAGACTGACCATATATACATATGATCCTTAACTCACAAGGATGGTGAGGTTGCAGCGACCAAAGTAACTAACGAGTTTGAGCGGGACTCGAACCCCAGTTTGGCGTTCACCAGTCAGGAACGTTACCACATCGGCCACCACAGCACTAAAAGAACAGGAATGAAAGTGTATTGGCACAATCCACTGAGCATAATAAAAATTGCCCGTCAAGAGGATGAGCACATCAGAAAATGTGCATTGCAGAAATATTTTATATTGCTCTTAACAAAGCATTTAAATTCAACTGAAAGTTGATTTTGTAATAAGAGAAATTTCCTCATTGGAATAGGAAATTATTCTCACCAGCCTTAGAAAAAGAAAGATAATTTCTAAGAAAAAAATTATAACACGAATGCACAGAGAATTCACAAAGGCAAAATTGCATTTGAAACGATTTTCGTAATTATATATTATGCGGTAAGCAACGGGAGCAAAAAACATGAACAGAAAATAGTAGAAAGAAATACTGGAGTGTCAGGTAACATAAAAATCAAATAAAGTAAGACTAAAAGGAACAGGAAAAAAAAAACAATTTTCAAAATCTTTTCATTGATATATTGGTCGCATGAATTTATCTTTTTTTTTTTTTCTCCTTTGAAAAGGACTGAAAAGGAAGCCTCAGAATGTAGGCAGTGTCCACAACCATAATCTTTCTCTTCCAATGTTATTTGCTGAAATATTCTTTTCTAAGACATACACGTAGCAATAATCTAAAAATCTTCATTGTTAATACATAATGTATACTACTCACGACGAACTCATCAGAATAACATTAAAAGGTTGCAGGACATCTGTCTGTGTAATGACCCTTTCTGGCACGTTTGATGACTTTCATACCCTCGGTAACTAGTCTTATGCAAGATAATGAGGACAGTGCTGTATTCAAAATTATTATAATCATTTTGCTATTGTTGAACTACCGAAAATAAATTAATCATTATTAGCAATAAATCTATAACAATAACGCCAATAATATTTTCATCCTGGCTAGTACAGTGGTAACGTGTTCGCCTAGCATTTGCAGGGTGGCAGATCGATCCCCGCCCGGAACTGTGAATTCAAGCTGTTTACTGGGGAGGTCACTGTGGTTGGGCACCACAGTTGAGGGTTGGGCTTGCCTGGCTGACGTTCTGTGAAT
Organism: Palaemon carinicauda; assembly: GCF_036898095.1. Lineage (NCBI taxonomy): Eukaryota > Metazoa > Arthropoda > Malacostraca > Decapoda > Palaemonidae > Palaemon > Palaemon carinicauda. Next base: position 137,085,567 of record NC_090730.1, read on the forward strand.
CATCTAATTCTGATGAAACTGGAACTGAAATCAGACAGACACCTTTAAAGCAACGAAAACAACGTAAATAGCGGTAATGATAAAACTTTCATAAAATTCGCCGCCTTCGAGGGAGAGTCATGAAGAATCAATCCTATGAATCAGTCTTATCGAAGCCATGGGAGTTAAACTTTCGAAAGAAACTTCAAAGTTTCTCGGGTCTCAAGCGACAGACGCTTCTGTTTCCAAGCTGCTAATCTTTCGAGGGTCGAGAATCAAACTTTACAATTCCTGGAAGGCAAACGATAAAATCCTTGGGTGTGAAGATATATCACTCAAGGTTTGGACGACAAGGAGACCCAACTGACTAAGTGTTGAAGAAAAGTCCTTTACCTTCTGAGTTTTATTGGCAAAACGTCTGGCAGAATTCTTAACTGGCGATCCTAATTATTGGGAATATTCAGGGTCATGGAATCAATATAATAAGATTGATACCATTTGGCTTTATTATTGTATTTTTTTCTTTTTTTAATTTAAACGCCAAATATTGGACGAAAGGTAATGGAAATGACTCATATACATGGAAAAGGTTAGAAATTTGATAATGAAGAAAGGTTTCAAGTAATTTCCATACATTATCCGATTTTTTTTTTTTTTTTTTTTTTTTTTTTTTTTTTAGAATCGAGCATTTTGATGTCTACATGAAGCACGAGATTACAAGGGAAATGATGATAAAGAAAACGAAAACATGAATATGCCTCCCTTAGAGCAACATGGTAATTGGACCATTATTATTAAGATAATCTTTCAAGGAATCGTAGAGGGGAGGTAGCCCAGGGATTTGAAGATGGGGAAAATGAAGGAGGTACCTTCATCCTGGACTGCCTACTTCGAATAACATTAGTTAAAATGTGTACGAACAAGGCTTACGAATGGCACCGCAGA
>NC_090730.1:137091490-137108990 GCF_036898095.1 Palaemon carinicauda
ATATACGAACCGTTCCTTGTGTACAGTTCTTCTACCCTGGTGTTTGCTAGCCTTTTGTGAAGTTCCCTCTTTTGGTAAACTAAGAAATTGTTACTGACTGACTGATATACTGAATTATCTAGTTAAAATGTCACTTTTTCATTGACTTTACGTCATAGTGATAAGATAAAACCCTTTTTTTTTTTCAAACGAATTTAGGAAATATAAGATGACTTTTCTTTTTGACAACCAAAGGTATATCCTTTAAACATTCAGAGATCCTTCTAAAAAGAAGGGCTAGTGCAGACAAACTCGTCTTTCATTCCTTGAACAAATTTACAGCCAAATGGTTATAGATATATCCAATAATAACTCTCCCCGTCGACCACTTCCGTCTTAAACACTTGCCTTATAGACTTCTGTTTCCTTTGAATCTTTTCTCGTTTTCTACTTCCAACTTCTTTTCCCCCATATTTCATCGTTTGCTGCGGGGACTGACTATGGTGAGCGTGGACATGCATAAATTCTGCTAAACCTCTTTCCCAGGTCATTGTTTGTCCTATTGAAGATGATATTAGTGTTTTTCTTGTTCAGGTGATTTTTAGACATTTTGGCCCATCTTATTGGGAGAACATTTTAAACCACTTATATAGGCTTTTTAATGGGATTCATTATTCTTTGATCATCCCTAATTAAAATCCCAATTAGGTTAGATAAGACAGTTCTCTTTGAGAACATAAACTAACATAGTAGGTTGGCCAGGGCACCAGCCACCCGTTGAGATACTACCGTTAGAGAGTTATGGGGTTCTTTTGTCTGGCCAGACAGTACTACATTGGATCCTTCTCTCTGGTTACGGTTCATTTTCCCCTTGCCTACACACACACCGAATAGTCTGGCCTATTCCTTAATATTTTCCTCTCTCCTTATACACCTGACAATACTGAGATTGTCAAACAATTCTTCCTTACCCACTGTAATTGTTCAGTGGCCACTTTCCTCTTGGTAAGTGTAGAAGGGACTATATAGCTATGATACGCAGCTCTTCTAGAAGGACACTCCAAAATCAAACCATTGTTCTCTAGTCTTGGGTAGTGTCATAGCGTCTGTGCCATGGTCTTCCAATGTCTTGGGTTAGAGTTCTCTAGCTTGAGGGTACACTCGAGCACACTATTTTATCTTATTTCTCTTCCTCCTGTTTTGTTAAAGTTTTTATAGTTTATATAGGAAATATTTATTTTAATGTTACAGTTCTTAAAATATTTCATTTTTTTCCTTGTTTCCTTCCTCACTGGGCTATTTTCCATGTTGGAGCCCCTGGGCTTATAGCATTCTGCTTTTCCAACTAGGGTTGTAGCTTAGCAATTAATAATAATAATGCTAATAAGAACTATAGTACAGTTGAAGGGCCTACCCTTTTTAGAGACTTGTTCACGGTGATATATCTTTCGTACATGAACTTGAAAACTTGCGATATATCTTTATATGAGAAAGGAAGAAAGTATGTGAATAATGAATAAATAGAAGACCTGTGTAATCTTATCCCCTGAAGAATACAGAATCCTAGATAACAATAAGGTCCCTATAATCAATCATATAAAACGAGAACTATCAACAAAATGGGAAGATTAGATAATATAGCAATCATCATTCGGACCAGCACGAAAATAAATTATTAATTACGTCATTTGGTGATCCACATCAGTTGACCTAGAAATACTCACCAAGTTAACCTTCCGCCCATTTCGACACGAGCTACTCATGCAAGGTCTGAAGCAGAGGATTTTCAATCAATATGTGATTCAGCTTTTAATTGGTTCGGTATTTGTGCTTCGACTCTTGGGTTTACAATAATTTGAAAAGGATTTTTAACACGCTAAAGTTTTTTGGGGCAATTTCCTATTCATTTCAAATCCCATTCTATCGAAAGTATTTTAGTTATTTTAATTTTTATTTTGAGAGAGGTGCAGTAGGAAATAACAACGCACAATATCATATGTTCTTTAATCCCAAATTCCCATTATTTACTAAATGTTTAGGCTCATTGCTGCTCATGCTTTGATGTAACAAAACACTTTTGACACACTATTTTTTCTTAAAGCTTAGTGAGTATCCAAGTAATTTGATATTAATAATTAATTACCTATTATTTCGAAATGTGTACAATGTTCACTGTCCCTCATATTCTTTGTAAATGACAGGTGAAGGCAAGTGCATTATGAAAACTTATATATATCTATCATTTTGGAAAAACTTTCCACATTTAAACGTAATTTTACGCCGTAAAGGAATTTTGTTTTTTATTGTTGCTTTGATTTTATACATAAATTCTTGATTTTATTCTGAACAAAGAAATATTTCTTGCAACTTGTACTGTCATTGAAATATAATAATGTACAGCATATTATCAAGTAATCCCCGAAACATTATCTTTCCAAGGTACTAGTTTATATTTATATATTATTTCATTTAGGGATTAGAATTTTCATTATAATTTAAAGATTTACGATTTTTATGATATGTACTTTTCATTTAATAATTGATGATCAAGTCCTATGTAAGGAAATTATTAAGCTGCAAGCTTTCGTTTGGATCATAGGAAGTTCATAAAACCAAAACACAACATTCTTTGGATTAAAGGAATGTGTACGTATTTGTCAACATCAAACTCATCAGCCGTAACTAGTCCACTGCAGGACAAATGACTCGGACATGGCCTTCCATTCGCGTCTGTTTATGGTCTTTCTAACATTTTATGCCAGTGTATACCAGCAAATTTCTTTTTGTTCGAGAATCCATCGTCTTCTTTTCCTTTCTCTGCTTCTTCTGGAATCTGTAGGAACACATTTTGTTATTCTTAATATCTATCGATTATTTATCATTCTCATTATATGTCCTGCCCATTTTGTTTTCCTACAACTCGTTAGAATATTAGTTTGCTTTCGTATCCATGTTGCTTTTTTTCTGTCTCTTAATGTTATTGTCATCATTATTCTTAGTTTTACTCATCATATTTCTTTTCTGGTCTACATTTCTGCTTTCTCTTTTAAAATATTCTATCATCTTTTGTGAGTTCTTCGGTTATTAACTAAATAAAACTGTCATCTGCCAATCTTAAGTTGTTCAAGTATTTCCCATTTATGTTAATGCCTACATTTTCCCAATCTGAATTCTTAAATCGGGTGATTTAAGCGATAGAGTTTCTCTAAAAGGAGATGCCTGAGAAAAATCCTTTCTCTCCTTTTTGGCTAAAATGAAGGACAGCATTTCCTCCTAGACCTGCTGTAGTGTCTTTTATTCTTTCCTGTTTTTAATGACCAGTGTTTTTTCGATGAGGCATGTGCTGTAATCGATTTTAATCGTGGGATATTTAAAACAATTGAATCAAAGTTTGTATCTAGTGTGGGGATTCTGTGTGATGTGATATGGATTTATTATTGGGAATTAAGATGTACAGCATATATATATATATATATATATATATATATATATATATATATATATATACATACATATTTAAAATACAACCTTAAAACAATGTCTTCCGTTAGTTTTTAACCACATCATGTAGAACAATAGTTATATTATTATTATTATTATTATTATTATTATTATTATTATTATTATTATTATTATTATTACCTCCGTCAACGACCTCTGGAGGAGATTATTTTTTTCGTCCCTGTTTATGTGTTTGTCCACGTGTTTATTTATGAACAACTTCCTGGACACAATTATACTCATAGAGTAGTGAAACCTTCAGGAATTAATGGCTATGTTAAGACGTGGAAGTGTTTCTATTTTGAAAGTCCTAGGCCAAAGGTCAGGATTAAAAAAAATGTCTAACGAGATAACCTTAACCCTAAGTTCGGGCATGGTTGTCACGCACACTTCTAATACGCCTACGGCCTTAATTGATTCTGGGAAAGGCGGCAAGCTGGTTTCGAGAAATAAGCTGCCGTGTCCAAAGTCTGTATTCTCAGTGTGCTTTTATAATTATTATTATTATTATTATTATTATTATTATTATTATTATTATTATTATTGTTGTTGTTGTAGTTGTTGTTGTTGTTGCTGTTGTTGTTGTTGTTGATTTTGCAAGCATTAATATTAAAAGTAACTCTTGTATACAGGATAGTCTCATCAAAAAAATATTTTTAAGTTAAACAAATAGCAATTTAATTTTTCTACCATTGAGACAACTCAAGAAATTTAGAGTTGTAGGAACCGAGAATGATTCAAAAGAAACAGGGGACCTTGATATAAGGGGAAAAGGTAAATGGCCAAAGGGGAGAGTCTCTGTTGGGTGAAACCAATTCCTTTTGTTGTAACTTTGTTAAAGAAATGGGAAAAAAGTCCCTCCATTGACTTCTAACCTCTTTGTACACGGGGTCTTTTGATATGATCGCATTTAAAAGATTAATCTGATAGCTCCCTGAAAGACAAATTTTCGTTTCCTTTCTTTCGTTTTGCTATAGTGTTTTATTCTGGTTTTTGTGTAATTAAATTTCTTAGATGACTAACAACCTCTAAAACTTTTGAAAGAGTAAGGAATTGGATGGTTTACAGAAATGAACTTATTACCACAATTTAATGATGACGTATGATTTAAGAAAAAGTGAAGCTTGAGAAAAGCTGCTCCAGTGCTCATTTGTTAATAGATCCTCTATCTATGTATACATATTATAAAAATAAAGAGTAATAGTACTAGCCAGAAGACAAGTCGCAAAGATGCATTAAGAACAAAAGATGTATCATAATTTTTTTTTTTTTCAGGATTTTATAGGAAGAAATTATCGATATATCGATAAGGAAATTATTTATATCAAAACAAAAACATCTTCATGTTATAACTGAATGGAAGGAAATTAGTCATGAATCAATGTTACTTGTATGAATATGTAGTTTCATATAGACTCTTAGAGTATTATAACGACCAAACTAACATAGGTTTTAAAGCAAGACCAGGAGTAGTTTGTTGCTTCGGATTTGATTTATCTACCATCACCCCTAGGGAGATGTGCATGAGTGTTGTAATTCAAGGGGTATTACTTTGTTGAGTGTAGTCGGAAAAGTGTATGGTAGAGTATTGATTAATAAGATTAAGGATAAAACAGAGAATGTAATCTTAGAAGTACAGGGTGGTTTTAGAAGAGGTAGGGGTTGTATGAATCAAATTTTTACAGTTAGGCAGATATGCGAGAAATATTTAGCAAAATGTAAGGAGGTGTATGTTGCGTTTATGGATCTGGAGAAAGCATATGATAGAGTTAATAGGGAAGCAATGTGGAATGTGATGAGGTTATATGGAGTTGGTGGAAGGTTGTTGCAAGCAGTGAAAAGTTTCTACAAAGGTAGTAAAGCATGTGTTAGGATAGGAAATGAAGTGAGTGATTGGTTTCCGGTGAAAGGGTGGCTGAGACAGGGATGCGTGATGTCGCTGTGGTTGTTTAACTTGTATGCTGATGGAGTGGTGAGAGAGGTGAATGCTCGAGTACTTGGACAAGGATTGAAACTGGTAGACGAGAATGACCATGAATGGGAGGTGAATCAGTTGTTGTTTGCTGATGATACTGTACTGGTTGCAGACGTGGAAGAGAAGGTTGGCTGATTAGTGATAGAATTTGGAAGGGTGTGTGAGAGAAGGAAGTTGAGAGTTAATGTGGGTAAGAGTAAGGTTATGAGATGTACGAGAAGGGAAGGTGGTGCGAGGTTGAATGTCATGTTGAATGGAGAGTTAGTTGAGGAGGTAGATTAGTTTAAGTACTTGGGGTCTGTTGTTGCAGCAAATGGTGGAGTGGAAGCAGATGTACGTCAAAGAGTGAATGAAGGATACAAAGTGTTGGGGGCAGTTAAGGGAGTAGTAAAAAATAGAGGGTTGGGCATGAACGTAAAGAGAGTTCTATATGAGAAAGTGATTGTACCAACTGTGATGTATGGATCGGAATTGTGGGGAATGAAAGTAATGGAGAGACAGAAATTGAATGTGTTTGAGATGAAGTGTCTAAGGAGTATGGCTGGTGTATCTCGAGTAGATAGGTTTAGGAACGAAGTAGTGAGGGTGAGAACGGGTGTAAGAAATGAGTTAGCAGCTAGAGTGGATATGAATGTGTTGACGTGGTGTGGCCATGTTGAGAGAATGGAAAATAGCTGTCTGCTAAAGAAGGTGATGAATGCAAGAGTTAATGGGAGAAGAGCAAGAGGAAGGCCAAGGTTTGGGTGGATGGATGGAGTGAAGAAAGCTCAGGGTGATAGGAGGATAGATGTGAGAGAGGCAAGAGAGCATACTAGAAATAGGAATGAATGGCGAGCGATTGTGACGCAGTTCCAGTAGGCCATGCTGCTTCCTCCGTTGCCTTAGATGACCGCGGAGGTAGCAGCAGTAGGGGATTCAGCGTTATGAAGCTTCATCTGTGGTGGATAATGGGGGAGGGTGGGATGTGGCACCCTAGCAGTACCAGCCGAACTCGGTTCAGTCCCTTGTCAGGCTGAGAGGAACGTAGAGAGGAGAGGTCCCCTCTTTGTTTCATTGTTTGATGTCGTCTACTCCCCAAAATTGGGGGAAGTGCCTTGGTATATGTATGTACCATCACCCCTATATAATAAAAAGAAAGTGTCTGGCTATATATATATATATATATATATATATATATATATATATATATATATATATATATATATATATATGTGTGTGTGTGTGTGTATACATATATATATATATATGTATATATATATATATATATATTTATATATTTATATATGTATATATATATATATGTGTGTATATACATACATATATATACATATACAGTATATACATATATATATATATATATATATAATATATATGTAGGCTATGTATATATACACACATATATATAAATATATATAAATATATATATATATATATATATATATATATAGTATATGTATATATATATATATATATATATATATATATATATATATATATATATATACACACACACACACATATATATATATATATATATATATATACAGGCAAATAGATTTTTCTTTCTTTTTTTTAGTACAATCGAGCATTTTGATGTCTACATGAAGCACGAGATTACAAGGGAAATGCTGATAAAGAAAACGAAAACATGAATATGCCTCCCTTAGAGCAACAAGGTAATTGGACCATTATTTTTAAGATGATCTTTCTAGGAATCGTAGAGGGGAGGTAGCCCAGGGATTTGAAGATGGGGAAAATGAAGGAGGTACCTTCAACTGGACTGCCTACTTCGGCTAACATTAAGGACAATGTGTATCATCTTCGCAACGGCTGTCAAACTTTTTTTCTTTCTTTCTTTTTTTTTTTGGCTGGTTAAGGAATTGTCATTAAAAACACTTTAAATTTGTTATTACGATAAAATGCAAGGAAACAATGAACAAGGCTTACGAATGGCACCACAGAGAAAAAAAAAAGTACATTAACGAATAAGTTAAACATAAATCTAAAGTTCTAGGACAGCCCTGTCTCCAATCTTGTGCTATATTATTACAATGAGAGGAAAATTCCCATAGTTCTTGTGGAAACCAGTTTATTTAATACTAATGTACGTGACCCGTCAAAATGATGGCTAATTCTAATAGAGATATGCGTACGCAAGCGTACCCCTCTTACCAGTGTATGACTTCTCTCTCTCTCTCCGTCTTCCAGGGAGATGTGGAGAGCTGAACGTGACCGGAACTGTAAATATACAAACAAACACATACATACACGCACACACACACACACACACACACACACACATATATATATATATATATATATATATATATATATATATATATATATATATATATAGCCAGACACTTGGTCTTTATTGTATTGGGTAGATAAAGCACTACTTATTACCAATTAAATGTCTCCTTAATCCTGCTTCCATATGCTTCTTCTTCTGTAATACTCTTTACTTTTTCGACTGGTTAACAAATCTTTTATTAATCATTATTAGTGGTTGGGGCCATGGCAACTAGGATTTGCCTTCATATACTATTGACAATTCTTGCAATTTTTCATCAAGGATATGATTTATCACAACAACAACAATAACTAATGCAGCCGTTTCTTGTCCAATGCAGGACAAAGGCCTCCGACATGTCTTTATTCGTGTCTGGGGTTTAGAGGTTTAAAGGCCGTTCATGAATGGCAGAGGCAAGAGGCCGTGACAGTGCCCTAGAGACTGACCATACCTGATCAGCGCCCAGCCCCTCTCCGTCCAAGTTAGAACCAGGGAGGGCCAGGCAATGATTGCTGATGTCTCAGCAGATAGACCTATAGGCTCCCCCGAACCCCCCAACCTTAGCTCACTAGGAGTTTAAGGTTGCAGACACTAAAGGCACTAACGAGTCTGAGTGGGACTCGAACCCCTATCTGGCAAACACCAGGCAGAGACGTTACCAATCAGTCCAGTCTTCATTTATCTATAAATAAAACAATCGCAAACTCAAAGAGGATTGCAAGCTCTCCCTATAAAAAAGATAATGCCAGCTCTCAAAAACATAATTGATATGGAATAACTAAATAATTTAGATACATTGGCGTTTCTGGAATTCTGTGTTGTCTCATAAAATACATGCACGTAAAGAGTTAATTAATATTTAAGCCTTTGGCTTCGAGTAGAGACCGTTCCTTAAGATCCCTAAAAGAAACGAACCTTAGGCGATAAGGTTTGTCAAGAATACAAAACATGAAAGAGAAGTTTTTAGGTACAAAGTGAAATGAACGAATTTACTAATTAGAGGAAAGCTTCTGAAGACTTAATTACTTACAAGGTAACGAAAAATATTTTTGCAATTATTCGTGGAATTTCGTATAGATGATTGCAGATATTTTGTGCACATACTCGTAAAGAGTTCATTAAGCTCTTTTCCACGAGTTTCCTTATTACCGTGTTGCAATTAGTGTGTGTGATACTTGTTTGTAGATTATAGATCTTCATTCTAGAGACTTTTATTACTTTCTTCTATTTTTATAAGTAAAGTCCGTAATATGATGGGAATTGTGGCAGTAAGGGTAACAAAAAAAATACAGAACAAATAATAAGAAGGAAACACAAATAACAACTTATACAAAAATTACAAATTTTTTGTAAAGTTTGACAAATATTCTTAAAATGTATATTATAACAAATTAGTGGAACCCGTGTGAATTACACGAAATTATATTTTCAGTACTAATTATCTTGTTCCTACCCTATACATGTTTGAATAAAATGTTCCGAGATTAATTTTATAATCTAGGTTATGGAAATTAATAGAACTCAGTTTTTTGTCTAATATTTAAAAAAAGAGTCAGGTGCTAAAGACAAAATTGGGAAAACTATATAAGAAGTGCTTTGGTAAATTAATCAAAGTCTAATGTGAATTTGTAAGCGTATACCATGAAATCATTTCCGTTTTCTTTAAAGCGTGAGAGAATATAAATAACACAAACGCTATCGTATTCAATGTATAGATAACGAGTCTATAAATGAAGCTGAATACCAATTAGGAAGCCCTAATAAACAAGGACTACCTACGGTAAGAGAAATGAAAGGAAGAGATTATATACGCACAGTATATTGTATTTTTTTTTAGATCCGAAATTATGTAGGGATGAATATACTTCCTGTTATTAGGAAAACCTATTTTTAGGTATACTTGAGCATATACAATATATTTTCAAGAATTCAACTCTAACTTGACTGATGTCACTGTGTTACTTATTCGTGCTTCTTTTAGCCACTAAATTATTAAAGACAAAGCTATTATTATTATTATTATTATTATTATTATTATTATTATTATTAGCTAAGCTACAACCCTAGTTGGTATATAAGCCCAAGGGCTCCAACAGGGAATAATAACCCAGTGAGGAAAGGAAATAAGGAAATAAATAAACGATATAAGAAGTAATGAAAAACTAAAATAAAATATTTTAAAAACAGTAACAACATCAAATCAGGTATTTGATATATAAACTTTAAAAGGACTTATATAAGCCTATTCAACATAAAAACATTTGCTGCGAGTTTGAACTTTTGAAGTTCTACTGATTCAACTACCCAATTAGGAAGATCATTCCACAACTTGGTCACAGCTGAAATAAAACTTCTAGAATATTGTGTAGTATTGAGCCTCATGATGGAGAAGGCCTGACTATTCTTGCATTAATAAATCATGACATTGAACAATTAAACTATAACTATATTGACCTCACTCCGTAAACGCTATGAAGGTAAAGGTGAAAGAATAGGTTTAAAGATTGTGAGTAGTGCAGATTAGTTTAACTAGCTACCGTCGTTTCATGAAAGAAACAAGCCTGAAAAGTTCGGGAGACTATTATGTTGACATGAATAGTTACATGATAATTGTAAACACCCATTTGAAAGAGGAGAAAAATCCATGTTGCTTTTTTTTTACAGCACTATCATACGTAATGATCACTCGTTCTATATATATATATATATATATATATATATATATATATATATATATATATATATATATATGTGTGTGTGTGTATATATGCATCATATAATCTTGATGTAACCATACCCAATAATACCCTTCAGGTGGATGATATATGAGTTATTTGATAGTTTTATATAAACAATCTCACCTTTTATCTTTTTTTCATTTTTCATTATAGATCGTAATACAAAATTTAATTCGATCTTCATTATCTAATAACTTGTTTTACCAATTTTAGTCTCATTTATGTTTGTTTAACATTTTCTCATCGATTGCCATTCCCTTATCTACTTGCCGACATTCAATCAAGACCCGGATGTTTTTATCAACTTTTTTAAAATGTAAGTTTTTTGTTTCCTTTAAACTATTCAAATATTGAGATAATTTTCAGTTTTTACAATTAAATTCTTTACAAACTTAAAGATAAATAGTAAAACATTTTATAAGTCCTTTCTTGTGATTTGTTTTGTGAACCCTGTGAAATTTCTTGTTATTTTTTATAATTCTATCAATTTGTTAGATGTGGCACTTCTCCTCGTGATAAGCTCACCGTAGATTTATTCTCTTTCAAATTTACAAATTTATTTCTTAAATTCTTTGAACTTTTTATTTGCTTGAGTTTCCCAGCAGTCTGTTTGATTAGGTTTGAATTTCAGGAGGTTTTTTGATACTTACTTGGAAAACATAAGTTCATTCATATAATTTACTGTAGTGTACCACATGATCTGGTCACTGTAAATTTTGTTTTCTTGAAGAACAAACGCGAATAGATCGAAATTATTTTAGCAAAATCGAATATGATTATTAAACGAAAGGGAGATCATCTCCCCCAGCGGTAATTCTAGATTAATCCTATACTGTCTTTGCAGTTTGTACAGCTAACATCCGATATTATCATCGTATCCATTTTAGTTAATGATAATTTAATCAGTCTCTTGATTGTTTGTCTTTCATCAAAATTGAACCAACATTTTTGTTGATGTGAGATCAATTCATAATTCCCCCTTTGTTTGATCTTCATTTGTTTTATCTAATCTCTGGATTCCTTTTCCCTTCCCACTAATCTGCTATACTTTTATTTCCTCCGGTTATTGCGTTTAGTCGCTTTCTCTTATGAACTGACCTTATTTCTTCACTTTGTTTCTTTAATGGTAAGCGTTTTTTACTGTTATTCCCGAAATTATTTTGGAGCCTGATAATTTTTTTTTTTATTATCTTAATCGATTGTATAGAAACATTTACTTGATTAATTTTACTCAAAATGCGGCATATCTGCAAGATTTTATTTAAGCATTATAATTTTAAAATCTTTAGTTTTAATTTTATTTTATTTTACTATAGAAAGTATCCATTCAAATGTATTAATGTGCCGCCTCGAATTTTGTATTACAAGATCATCACAATAGTCAATGTGAACTTTGACAACAACGCAAATTGTTGACACAGAAAGAATTTTCATATACGAACCGTTCCCTGTGTACAGTTCTTCTACCATGGTGTTTGCGAGCCCTTTGTGAAGTTCCCACTGTTGGTAAACTAAACTGATTGACTGATATAGTGGATTATTTACTTGAAATGTCAATTTTTAATCGACTGTGCGTCATAGTGACATGATAAAAACTTTTTTTCTAACGAAATTGGGAAATATAAGATGACCAAATAAAATTAACTTTTTTTATGACAATCAAAGGTATATCCTTTAAACATTCAGAGATCCTTCTAAAAAGAAGAAGGGCTTTTACAGAAAATCTTGTCTTTCATTCCTTGAATAAATTTACAGCCCAATGGTTATGGATGCATCTAATAATAACACTCCCCGTCGACCACTCCCATCTTACACACTTGCCTTATAGTCTTCTATTTCCCTTGAATCATTTCACGTTTTCTACTTCCAACTTCTTTTCCCCTATATTTCAACGTTTGCTGCGAGGACTGACTATGCTGAGCGTGGACATGCATAAATTCTGCTAAACCTCTTTCCCAGGTCATTGTTTGTCCTATTGAAGATGATATTAGTGTTCTTGTTCAGGTGATTTTTAGACATTTTGGCCCATCTTATTGGGAGAACATTTTAAACCACTTATATAGGCTTTTTAAAGGGATTCATTATTCTTGGATCATTCCTAATTGAAACTCCAATTAGGTTAGCTGAAGCAGTTTTTATTGGGAACATAAACTAACATGAGAACTATAGGTAGTAGGTTGGCCAGGGCACCAACCACCCGTTGAGATACTACCGCTAGAGAGTTATGGGGTCCTTTGACTGGCCAGACAGTACTACATTGGATCCTTTTCTCTGGTTACGGTTCATTTTCCCTTTGCCTCTACACACAACAAATAGTCTGGCCTATTCTTTACACATTCTCCTCTGTCCTCGTACACCTGACAACACTGAGATTACCAAACATTTTTTTTCTCTCTCAAGGGGTTAAGTACTGCACTGTAGTCGGTCAGTGGCTACTTTCCTCTTGGTAAGGGTAGAAGGGACTCTTTAGCTATGGTAAGCAGCTCTTCTAGGAGAAGGACACTCCGAAATCAAACCATTGTTCTCAAGTCTTGGGTAGTGCCATAACCTCTGGACCATGGTCTTTCACTGCCTTGGGTTAGAGTTCTCTTGCTTGAGGGTACACTCGGGCACACTGTTCTCTCTTGTTTCTCCTCCTCTTGTTTTGTTAAAGTTTTTATAGTTTATATAAGAAATATTTATTTTAATATTGTTGCTGTTCTTAAAACAATTAATTTTTTTCCTTCTTTCCTTTCCTTACTGGGCTGTTTTCCCTGTTGGAGCCCCTGGCCTTATAGCATCCTGCTTTTCCAACTAGGGTTGCAGCTTAGCAAATAATAATAATAATAATAATAATAATAATAATATAGTACAGTAAAAGGGTCTACCCTTTTTAGAGATTTGTTCCCGGTCGTATAACCTTCGTTCTTGATCTTGAAAACCTACTATATATCTTTATATGAGAAGGAAGAAAGTATGTGAATAATGAATAAATCTAAAAGCTGTGTAATCTTATCCCTTGATGAATACAGAATCCTAGATAACAGTAAGGTCCCTAATAATCAATCATGTAAAACGAGAACTATCAACAAAATGGAGAGATTAGATGATATAGAAATCATCATTCGGATCAGCACGAAAATAAATTATAAATTACGTCATTTGGTGATCCACATCAGCTGACCTAGAAATACTCACCAAGTTGACCTTCAACCAATTTTGACACGAACTACTCGTGCAAGGTATGAAGCAGAGGATTTTCAATCAATATGCGATTCAGCTTTTAATTGGTTCGGTATTTGTCCTTCGACTCTTGGGTTTACAATCATTTGAAAAGGGAGTTTAACACGCTAAAGTTTTTTGTGCAATTTCGTATTCATTTCAAATTCCATTCTATCGAAAGTATTTTAGTTATTTTAATTTTTTTTCTAGAGAGATGCAGTAGGAAATAACAACGCACAATATCATATGTTCTTTAATCCTAAATTCCCATTATTTACTAAATGTTTAGGCTTATTGTTGCTCATGCTTTGATGTAACAAAAACCTTTTAACTAACTCTTAATTTCTTCTTACAGCTTTAGGATTATCCAAGTAATTTGATATTATTGATAGTTGATTCCCTATTATTTCGAAATGTGTACAATGTTCACTGTCCCTCATATTCTTTGTAAATGAGTGGTGAAGCAAGTGCATTATGAAAACTTATATCTATCTATCATTTTAGAAAAACTTTCCACATTTAAACGTAATTTTACACCGTAAAGGAATTTTGGTTTGTATTCTTGCTTTAATTTCATATATAAATTCATATTTTTGGTAACTTGTATTATCATTGAAATATGATAATGTACAGCATATTATCAAGTACTTTTTTCAACCCAAACATACTAAAGTAATCCGCGAAACATCATCTTTCCAAGGTACTAGTTTATATTTATATATTATTTCATTTAGGAATTAGAGTTTTCATTATAATTCAAAGAATTATTCGTCTCATTCCAAATTTACGATTTTCATGATATGCACTTTTCATTTAATAATTGATGATCAAGTAATATCTAAGGAAATTATTAAGCTGCAAGCTTTCGTTTGGATCATAGGAAGTACATAAAACTAAAACACAACATTCTTTGGATTAAAGGAATGTGTACGTATTTGTCAACATCAAACTCATCAGCCGTAACTAGTCCACTGCAGGACAAATGCCTCAGACATGGCCTTCCATTCGCTTCTGTTTTTGGTCTTTCTAACATTTTATGCCAGTGTATACCAGCAAATTTATTTTTGTTCGTCAATCCATCGTCTTCTTTTCCTTCCCCTGCTTCTTCTGGAATCTGTAGGAACACATTTTGTTATTCTTAATATCTATCGATTATTTATCATTCTCATTATATGTCCTGCCCATTTCTTTCTCCTACAACTCGTTAGAATATTAGTTTGCTCTCGTATCCATCTTGCTCTTTTTCTGTCTGTTAATGTTATTCTCATCATTATTCTTAGTTTTACTCATATTTCTTTTCAGGCCTACATTTCTGCTTTCTCTATTAAAATCTTCTATCATCTTTTGTGATTCCTTCGGTTATTAACTAAATAAAACTGTCATCTGCCAATCTTAAGTTGTTCAGGTATTTCCCATTTATGTTAATTCCTCCATTTTAAGCTGTTAAGGTATTTTCCATTAATGTAAATGCCTACATTTTCCCAATCTGAATTCTTAAATCGGGTGATTTAAGCGATAGAGTTTCTTTAAGAGAAGGAGATGCCCGAGAAAAATCCTTTCTCTCCTTTTTGGCTAAACTGAAGGACAGCATTTCCTCCAAGACCTACTGTAGTGTCTTTTATTCTTTCCTGTTTTTAATGACCAGTGTTTTTTTCGATGAGGCTTCTGCTGTAATTGATTTTAATCGTGGGATATTTAAAACAATTGAATCCAAGTTTGTATCTAGTGTGGGGATTCTGGATGATGTGATATGGATTTATTGTTGGGAACTAAGATATACAGCATATATATATATATATATATATATATATATATATATATATATATATATATATGTGTATATATATATTTATATATATATATATGAAATACAACCTTAAAGCCATAAGACTTCTGTTACTTTTTAACCCCATCAAATATGACAATAGTTATATTATTATTATTATTATTATTATTATTATTATTATTGTTGTTGTTGTTGTTGTTGTTATTACTACCGCCGTCAACGAAGTTTGGAGATTATTTTTTTCGCTACTGTTTGTCTGTTTGTCCACGTGTCTGTTTGTGAACAAGTTCCTGACAACAATTATACTCATAGATTAGTAAAACCTTCAGAGATAATGGTTATGTTAAGACGTGGAAGTGTTTCTATTTTGAAAGTCCTAGGCCAAAGGTCGAGGTTAAAAAATATGTCAACCAAGTTAACCTTAACCCCAAATTCGCACATGGTTGTCACGCAGACTTCTAATACGCCTACGGCCTTAATTGATTCTGGGAAAGGCAAGCTGGTTTCGAGAAATAAGCTGTCGTTTAGGAAGTCTGCATTCTCGTTGTGCTTTTATTATTATTATTATTATTATTATTATTATTATTATTATTATTGTTGTTGTTGTTGCAGTTGTTGTTTTTGTTGATTTTGCAAGCATTAACATTAAAAGTAACTCTTGTATACAGTATAGTCTCCGCAAAAAAATATCTTTAAGTTAAATAAATAGCAATTTAATCTTTCTACCAATGGTACATCTCAAGAAATTTAGAGTTGTAGGAACCGAGAATGATTCAAAAGAAACAGGGGACCTTGATATAAGGGGAAAAGGTAAATGGCCAAAGGGGAGAGTCTCTGTTGGGTGAAACCAATTCCTTTTGTTGTAACTTTGTTAAAGAAATGGAAAAAAAAGTCCCTCCAT
The DNA here is from genome assembly GCF_036898095.1 of Palaemon carinicauda. Lineage (NCBI taxonomy): Eukaryota > Metazoa > Arthropoda > Malacostraca > Decapoda > Palaemonidae > Palaemon > Palaemon carinicauda. Next base: position 137,107,865 of record NC_090730.1, read on the forward strand.
TGACTTCTAACCTCTTTGTACACGGAGTCTTTTGATATGATCGCATTTAAAAGATTAATCTGAAAGCTCCCTGAAAGACAAATTTTCGTTTCTTTTCTTTCGTTTTACTATGGTGTTTTATTCTGTTTTTTAGTCTAATTAAATTTCTCAAACGGCCTCACAACCTCTAAAACTGTTTTGAAAGAGTAAGGAATTGGATGGTTTACAGAAATAAACTTATTGACACAATTTAATGGTGACGTGAGTTTTAAGAAATAGTGAAGCTTAAGAAAAGGTACTCCAGAGCTCATTTGTTCACAGATCCTCTCTCTCTCTCTCTCTCTCTCTCTCTCTCTCTCTCTCTCTCTCTCTCTCTCTCTCTCTCTCTCTCTCTCTCTCTCTTTATATATATATATATATATATATATATATATATATATATATATATATATATATATATATATATATATATTTTTATATATATATATATATATATATATATATTATGTAAATATATAGAGTAAAGGTACTAGTTACACGATATGTCTCAATGATGCATTAGGAACAAAAGATATATAATGAAAGAATTTTTTATTTCTTTTTAGGATTTTACAGGAAGAAATTATCGATAAGGAAATGATTTTATATCAAAACAAAAAAATCTTGATGTTTTAACTGAATGGAAGGAAATTAGTGATGAATCAATGTGACTCTGGTATGAATATGTAGTTTCATATAGACTCTTAGAGTATTATAACGACCCAACTTACATGGGTTCTAAAGCAAGACCAAGGGAAGTTTGTTGTTTTGGATTTGATTTATCTACCATCACCCCTATATGATAAAAAGAAAGTGTCTGGCTATATATATATATATATATATATATATATATATATATATATATATATATATATATATAGTGTGTGTGTATATACATATATATATATATATATATATATATATATATATATATATAAATATGTATATATCACAGCGCTGGCAAGCGCGACCGGGGAACAAGCAAAAATGCTGCCAGTGCTGTTATATACGATTACGTAAACCAGAAATACCGGGTTTTCAGAAAAGTGCTTTCCGGACATAGTATAAGCTTGAAACTCTAGGATTTAGTTCTATTCAATTTAACTAG
>NC_090730.1:137111490-137263990 GCF_036898095.1 Palaemon carinicauda
ACCGACTGAGCTATCAAGAGAGATAAAAGTTTATGACAAGTCCCAGTACATATTCCTGTCGAATTCAGGAATCTGTTCATACACTTGAAATAAACCCATCTCCACCATGATAGCTGAATCGTAAGTTTGCAACACGTGGTTATCTTAAATGAATATATATCACAAGCACACGTGATTTCAATCAATGTAAATATAACACACCCCCTTCGTATTAATATATAGATAACGAGTCTATAAAGGAAGGTGAATGTGAATCAGGAAACCCTAATAAACAATGACTACTTATAGTAAGAGAAATGAAGGGAAGAGATTATATACGCATAGTTTTTTAGATGTGTAATTATGTAGAGATGAATATACTTCCTGTTGATAGGAAAACCTATTTTTAGGTATACTTGAGCATATACAATATGATTTCAATAATTCAATTAAAAGTTGACTGATGTCGCTGTGGAACCTATTCGTGCTTCTATTAGCCACTAAAATACTAAAGACAAAGCTATTATTATTATTATTATTATTATTATTATTATTATTATTATTATTATTATTATTATTACTAGCTAAGCTACAACCCTAGTTGGTATATAAGCCCAAGGGCTCCAACAAGGAATAATAACCCAGTGAGGAAAGGAAATAAGGAAATAAATAAACGATATAAGAAGTAATGAAAAATTAGAATAAAATATTTTAAAAACAGTAACAACATTAGAACCGATATTTGATATATAAACTTTAAAAGGACTTATGTAAGCCTATTCAACAAGAAAAAAAAATTGCTGCAAGTTTGAAGTTCTATTGATTCAACTACCCAATTAGGAAGATCATTCCACAACTTGGTCACAGCTGAGATAAAACTTCTAGAATATTGTGTAGTATTGAGCCTCATGATGGAAAAGGCCTGACTATTCTTGTATTAATAAATCATGACATTGAACAATTAAACTATAAGTATATTGACCTCACTCCGTAAACGCTGTGAGGGTAAAGGTAAAAGAATAGGTTTTAAGATTGTGAGTAGTACAGACTAGTTTAACTAGCTACCGTCGTTTCATGAAAGAAACTAATTTGAAAAGTTCGGGAGACTATTATATTGACATGAAAAGTGACATGATAATTGTAAACACCCATTTGAAAGAGGAGAAAAATCAACGTCACTTTTATTTTTACAGCACTATCATACGTAATCTTCACTCGTTTTATATTTATGTATATATATATATATATATATATATATATATATATATATATATATATATATATGTATGTATATATATATATATATATATATATATATATATACATATATATATTTATATACATACACACACACACACACATATATATATATATATGTATATATATATATATATATATATATATATATATATATATATATATATATATATTTATATACATACACACACACACACATATATATATATATATATATATATATATATATATATATATATGCATCATATACTCTTTTTATAACCATACGCACTTATACCCTTCAGGTTGATGACGTATGAATTATATTATAGTTTTATATAAACAATCGCACATTTATCATTTTTTTCATTATAGATGGTAGCAAAAAATTTAATTCGATCTTTATTATCTAATAACTGGTTTTACCAATTTCAGTCTCATTTATGTTTGTTTAACATTTTTCATCGATTGCCATTCCCTTATCTACTAAGCGACATTCAATCAAGACCCGGATGTTTTTATCAACTTTTTTTTTTAAATTCAAGTTCTTTGTTTCCTTTAAACTATTCAAATATTGAGATAATTTTCATTTTTTTCAATGCAATTCTTTACAAACCTAAGATAAATAGTAAAACTTTTTATAAATCCTCTCTTATGATTTGTTTTGTGAACCTTGGGAAATTTCTTTTTTTTTTTTATATTTTATCAATTCGTTTGATGTAGCACCTTCCTCATTCGTAATAAGACTTGTGTAGTTTCACTCTCTTTCAAATTTATAAATTCATTTCTTAAATTCTTTGAACGTTTTATTAGCTTGAATTTCCCAGCAGTCTGTTTGATTTGGTTTGAATTTCAGGAGGCTTTTTTATACTTACTTGGAAAACATAAGTTCATTCATATAATTTACTGTAGTGTACCACATGATCTGCTCACTGTATCTCCAAATGGTCTTTATTTGTTTTCTTGAAGAACAAACGCGAATAGATCGAAATTATTTTAGCAAAATCGAATATGATTATTAAACGAAAGGGAGATCATCTCCCCAGCGGTAATTCTAGATTAATCCTATACTGTCTTTGCAGTTTGTACAGCTAACATCCGATATTATCATCGTATCCATTTTAGTTAATGATAATTTAATCAGTCTCTTGATTGTTTGTCTTTCATCAAAATTGAACCAACATTTTTGTTGATATGAGATCAATTCATAATTCCCCCTTTGTTTGATCTTCATTTGTTTTATCTAATCTCTGGATTCCTTTTCCCTTCCCACTAATCTTCTATACTTTTATTTCCTCCGGTTATTGCGTATTGTCGCTTTCTCTTATGAACTGAGCTTATTTCTTCACTTCCTTTCTTCTGATGCTAAGTGTTTTTTTTTTTTTTTATTATTGTTATTCCCGAAATTATTTTGGAGCATGATAATATGTTTTTATTACTTTAGTGTATTGAAATGAAATGCTTATTAGAATAATTTTAATTGAAATGCTGCATATCTGAAACGTTCTATTGAGGCATTATAATTTCCAAATCTTCAGTTTTAATTTAATTATATTTTTCTGTAGAATGTATCAGTTCAAATGTACTAATGTGTCACCTCGAATTTTGTATTACAAGATCATCACAATAGCCAATGTGAACTTTGACAACAACGCAAGTTGTTGACACAGAAATCATTTTCATATACGAATCGTTCCTTATGTACAGTTCTTCTACCCTGGTATTTGCTAGCCCTTTGTGATGTTCCCACTTTAGGTAAACTAAACTGATTGACTGATATAGTGAATTATTTACTTGAAATGTCAATTTTTAATCGACTGTGCGTCATAGTGACAAGATAGAATTTTTTTTTCTAACGAAATTGTGAAATACAAGATGATCAAATAAAATTAACTTTTTTAATGATAACTAAAGGTATATCCTTTAACATTCTGAGATCCTTCTAAAAAGAAGGGCTTTTACAGACAAACTCGTCTTCCATTCCTTGAATAAATTTACAGCCCAATGGTTATGGATACATCTAATAATAACTCTCCCCGTCGACCACTTCCATCTTACACCCTTGCTTTATAGTGTTCTGTTTCCCATAAATCATTTCACGTTTTCTATTTCCACCTTCTTCCCCCCCCCCCCCCCCCCCATGTTTCAACGCTTGTTTCGGGGACTGACTATGGTGAGCGTGGACATGTGGAAACTGCTAAACCTCATTCCCAGGTCATTGTTTGTCCTATTGAAGATGATATTAGTGCTTTTCTGGTTCAGGTGATATTTAGACATTTTGGCCAATCTTATTGGGAGAAAATTCTAAAGCCACCTTTTTAGGCTTTTTAATGGGATTCATTATTCATGGATCATTATTAGGAACATAAACTAACATTAGAACTTTAGTACAGTTGGATGGCCTACCCTTTTTAGAGATTTGTTCAGTGTCATATACCTTTCGTTCTTTATATTGAAAACATGCGATATATTTTTATATGAGAAAGGAAGAAAGTATATGAATAATGAATAAATAGAAGACCTGTGTAATCTTATCCCCTGAGGAATACAGAAACCTAGATAACAATAAGGTCCCTAACAACCAATCATGTAAAACGAGAACTATCAACAAAATGGAGAGATTGGATAATATAGGAATCATCATTCGGATTAGCGCGAAAATAAATTATAAATTACGTCTTTTGGTGATCCACATCAGTTGACCTAGAAATACTCACCAAGTTAACCATCCTCCCATTTCGACACGAACTACTCGTGCAAGGCATGAAGCAGAGGATTTTCAATCAATATGTGATTCAGCTTTTAATTGGTTCGGTATTTGTCCTTCGACTCTTGGGTTTACAATAATTTGAAAAGGATTTTTAACACGCTAAAGTTTTTTGGGCAATTTCCTATTCATTTCAAATTCCATTCTATCGAAAGTATTTTAGTTATTTTAATTTTTTTTTTCCTAGAGAGATGCAGTAGGAAATAACAACGCACATCATTTTATGTTGTTTAATCCCAAATTCCCATTATGTACTAAATGTTTAAGCTTATTGCTGCTCATGTATTGGTGTAACAAAACGCTTTTGACAAATTTAATTTCTTCTTACAGCTTTGGGATTATCCACGTGATTTGATATTGATAATGATTAATCACCTATTAATTCGAAATGTATACAATGTTCACTGTCCCTCATATTCTTTGTAAATGACAGGTGAAGGCAAGTGCGTTATAAAAACTTATATCTATCTATCATTTTAGAAAAACTTTCCTCATTTAAACGTAATTTTACACCGTAAAGGAATTTTAGTTTTTATTCTTGCTCTAATTTTATATATAAATTCTTGATTTTATTCTGAATAACTGAATATTTCTTGCGACTTGTGATGTCATTGAAATATAATAATGCACAGCATATTACCAAGTCCTTTTGTCAACCCAAACATACTAAAGTAATCCCCGAAGCATCACATTTCCTAGGTACTGCTGAACACCCCATCCAGGACTAGAGTTTATTTACATATGATTTCATTTAGGAATTAGAATTTTCTTTATGATTTAAAGACTTATTTTACTGATTCCAAATTTACGATTTTTATGTTATGTACTTTACATTTCATAGTTAATTATCAATTCCTATCTAAAGAAATTATTAGGCTGCTACCTTTCGTTAGGATCATGGCATGTTCATAAAACCAAAACCCAACATTCTTTGGATTAAAGGAATGTGTACGTATTTGTCATCCTCATACTCATCAGCCGTAACTAGTCCACTGCAGGACAAATGCCTCAGACATGGCCTTCCATTCGCGTCTGTTTATGATCTTTCTAACATTTTATGCCAGTGTATACAAGCAAATTTCTTTTAGTTCGTCAATCCATCGTCTTCTTTTCTTTCCCCTGCTTCTTCTGGAACTTGTAGGAACACATTTTGTTATTTTTAATGCCCATCTATCATCTATCATTCTCATTATATGTCCTGTCCATTTCCAATGGTTTTTCTTACATGTCGTTAGAATATTAGATTACTCTCTTATCCATGATGCTCTTTTTCCGTCTCTTAATGTTATTCCCCTCATTATTTTTAGTTTTACTCATCATTATCATTTCAAGTCCCACATTTCTGTTTTCTTAAAATCTTTTATCATCTTTTGTAATTCCTCCCATGATTCAGTAAATAAAACCATCTCATCTGCAAATCTTAAGTTGTTACGGTATTTCCCATTAATGATAATGCCTACGTTTTAAGCTGTTAAGGTATTCTCCATTAATGTAAATGTCTACATTTTCCCAATATAATTCTTAAATAGGGTGATTTAGGCGATAGTTTCTTTAAGAGAAGGAAATGGCCAAGAAAAATCCCTTCTCTCCTTTTTGGTTAAACTGAAGGACAGCATTTCCTTCTAGACGTACTATAGCCTCTTTTATTCTTTCCTATTTTTAATGACCAGTTTTTTTGTTGTTTTTTTTTTCGATGAGGCATCTGCTGTAATCGTGTGATATTTAAAACAATTGAATCAAAGTTTCTATCTCATATGGGTATTGTGTGTGATGGGATATGAACTTATGGTTGGGAATTAAGCTATACATATATATAAAATTATATATATATATATATATATGTATATACATATATAAATTATATACATATTTATATATATACATATATATATTTATGTATATATATATATATATATATATATATATATATATATATATATATATATATTTATCTTAAATACAACCTTAATGCAATAAATCTTCTGTTACATTTTAATCACATCATGTATAGCAATAGTTATATTATTATTATTATTATTAATATTATTATTATATTTATTATTATTATTATTATTAGTATTATTATAATTATTATTATTATTATTATTACCTCCGTCAACGAAGTTTGGAGATTATTTTTTCGCCCCTGTTTGTGTATTTGTCCGCGTGTTTATTTGTGAACAACTTCCTAGCCACAATTACACTCACAAAGCAGTGAAACTTTCAGGGATTAATTGTTATGTTAAGACGGGGGAGTTTTTTGATTTTGAAACTCCTAGGTCAAGGGGAAACAAAATGTCGACTGATTTAACCCTCACATTATCCCCAGGTTCGCATATAGTTGTCACGCAGGCTTCTAATACTCCTACGGTCTAAATTTATTCTGGGAAAGGCAAGTTGGTTTCGAAAAATATGCTGTCGTGTCGGAAGTCTGCATTCTCAGATTGCTTTTATTATTATTATTATTATTATTAATATTATTATTATTATTATTATTATTATTATTATTATTATTATTATTATTAATATTATTATTATTATTGTGGTTGTTGTTGTTGTTGTTGATTTTGCAAGCATTAATATTAAAAGTAACTCTTGTATACAATATAGTTTCAGCAAAAAAAAAAAATATCTTTAAGTCAAATAAATAGCAATTTAACCTTTCTACCACTGATACAACTCAAGAAATTTAGAGTTGTAGGAACCGAGAATGATTCAAAAGAAACAGGGGACCTTGATATAAGGGGAAAAGGTAAATGGCCAAAGGGGAGAGTCTCTGTTGGGTGAAACCAATTCCCTTTGTTGTAACTTTGTTAAAGAAATGGGAAAAAAAGTCCCTCCATTGACTTCTAACCTCTTTGTACACGGGGTCTTTTGATATGATCGCATTTAAAAGATTAATCTGATAGCTCCCTGAAAGACAAATTTTCGTTTCTTTTCTTTCGTTTGACTAGGGTGTTTTATTCTGTATTTAGTCTAATTAAATTTCTCAAACGGCCTCACAACCTCTAAACCTTTTTTGAAAGAGTAAGGAATTGGATGGTTTACAGAAATGAATTTATTACTACAATTTAATGGTGGCGTGAGTTTTAAGAAAAAGTGAAGCTTAAGAAAACCTGCTCCAGTGCTCATTTGTTAATAGATCCTCTATCTATGTATTCATATCATGACAAAAAATAGTAAAAGTACTAGTTAGACGACATATCGCAAAGATGCATTAAGAACAAAAGATATATCTTGAAAGAATTTTTATTTTTTTTAGGATTTTACAGGAAGAAATTATCAATAAGGAAATTATTTCATATCAACACGAAAAGATCTTGATGCTATAAATGAAGGGAAGGAAATTAGTAATGAATCAATGTGACTCTGGTATGAATATGTAGTTTCATATAGACTCTTAGAGTATTATAACAACCCAACTTACATAGGTTCTAAAGCAAGACCAAGGGAAGTTTGTTGTTTTGGATTTATCTACCATCACCCCTATATAATGAAGAGAAAGTGTCTGATTGTATATATATATATATATATATATATATATATATATATGTATATATATATATATATATATATATATATATATATATATACATATATATATATATACATATATATATATATATATATATATACTGTATATATATATATATATATATATATATATATATATATATGTAAATATATATAAATATAATATATATACTCGTATATATATATATGTATATATATATATATATATATATATGTATATATATATATGTGTGTGTGTGTGTGTGTTGTATTACTACTGTGTGGATATACATATATATATATATATATATATATATATATATATATATATATATATATATATATATATGTATGTATATATATTTATATTTATATGTGTGCTGTATTACTTACTGTATATATATATATATATATATATATATATATATATATATATATATATATATATATATATATATTTATATAGATATATATTATGCATGTACATTTTATATATATATATATATATATATATATATATATATATATATATATATATATATATAACGGATTTTGAGCGAAGCTTCCTAGGGTATATTACAACTACGGCGATATTCCCAGAGAATTTACCTTAAGGTACCAGAATTCTAACTCCTGGAGCGAATATCCCTCGTGAAAGGGATATCGCGACATATCAGAGGACGTATTCTTGACACGCCACATGGCAATCTGCACCCCGAACAGAGATTTCGTATCGCAGGGGGCAATTGGCAAGAAACGAATTCGGGAAATAAAAAGGGGGAGCCGCTCCCAAGGCTCCCTATCTCCCGTTTCGTAAGCGTGCCTGGCGCCAATCCTGGCGCCATCTGTATTCCTTGTAGCGTACACGAGGTGCTACAGATACTGTATGTAGGGAGGGGTCCTACAGCCCTTTCTTAGAAAGGCAAGGGCGGGTCCATCAGGACGACATGGCCATCTCACCCAAAAATAGATTTTTCGCTTCGCTCAAAATCCGTTTTTTAGGCTCAAGCCATGTCGTCCTGATGGAAGTATACCAGAGCATTACTGTATCTGTGGATTCTCAGAACGTGCCGTACTCCTCGGAGGTAATTTTTCCCGGTTGACTAGACCTAGAGACCTAAGATGTTACCGTTATACATCTTTTCAACTAACTATAAACCATGTTAGAGCTTCCTGCCCCCTACAGGGAAGAGTCCTACTAGACTCTGGAAAAGTCTCGAAGAGTACATATACCTATGTATGAATACCAGGCAAGCTAATATAGTGGTCTCGCCCTATATTAAGTAAAGCATAGTTTGTAAAGAACCACTGCGTCAATATGAAATATCGACCAGTTCTCCGCACAATACTTGTATTGGACAAAGGTTTATATCCGCATAGGAGGAAACTAGTAAAACTGCCATCGTCCCCTTATGGGACGGGGTCCTCCCGTTAAGGGAAAGCATAAACCAATGCAACATAGCTTGCATAAAGGAACAATTCTATTAGAATTATCCCAGATAAGGTACATAGAATGAATGCTCAATTATACCAATAAATTGACACAGGTGAAGGAGACGCAAGGTTCTCAAGAACAAGTTCATTGACAGACAATAAACAGACAGGTTAACCACAATTATATATATATATATATATATATATATATATATATATATATATATATATATATATATATATATATATATATATATAAGAAGAGGATAACCCAAAACTTAAAGCATAAGTATGATAGTAAACAGAACTTGTTTATCTGAAAGAAAAAACATTAAATGCCACTTTTAAGATACCGAGGTATCAAAGTCATAAAAGTCTGTATTACAAATCAATGACATTAGCGTTAGAAACGCTCGGCACACATGTCTGCACTTATGCTAGGTTCACCTTTGGAAATGGAACAGTCTACATGGGCAACTCAGTGCCCTCACTTAGTTTGTAGTACAGTATGTAACTACACACTCACCCTGGAATTAATCGTCCCAATTAAAACCACTGTTCCTCGCAGAGTTAAACAGTAGGGTTAACGACGCGACCCACTGCTACCACAGATCTCTTTAGTTCCTCTACTTTCTTCGCATAGTGGCGAAAGAACACTCTGGAAGACTTCCAGCCAGTGTATGAACGGAGATGTTCAAAATCCATACAATTAAAGAAATTTAAGGATGAGGCAACTTTCCTCGGATCGTGACCTGCGGGTGTACTGTCAGGATCCGCTCTGCGAATAAAATATGTGATTTTCGCTCTGAGTTGATTCAGAGATAAATTTGAGCCTGATGTTTCTCCCCTGAATAGTTGACCACCCTTGAAGTCTGAAGTTCTATGAAGATAGACCTTTAGGCATTCTACTGGACATAGAGATGCATCTTCTTTCAGAGGGCAGATTCTCCCGGGACCCCACCTGTTGGTGGGTAACTCATTCTTGGCGAGAAACGTAGGATCCGGAAACAGGTTCAGTTCTCCCCCATCCAGGAACTGAACACGACCTGCCTCTCTTGAGAGGGCTATAATCTCACTAACCCTGGCCCCGGACGCGAGTGCAAATAGGAAAATAACTTTTTGTGTCAAATCCTTTAACGCACACTCTTCATTGCTCAACAGAGAAGCGAAATGAAGAACTTTGCCTAAAGACCATGAAATGGCCTTTGGAGGTGCTGAAGGTCTGAGCCTAGCGCAGGCTTTCGGAACTTATTAAAGAACTCGTTACCTAGGTCGACCTGGAAGGCATATAGAATGGGTCTTGTCAAAGCAGACTTACACGCTGAAATCGTGTTAGCTGCCAATCCTTGACCATGGAGGTGGATGAAGAAAGATAAGCAGAAGTCTGTCGAGATCTCCTGCGGATTCTTCGCCTTGACAAAGGCCACCCATTTTCTCCAAGATGACTCATATTGCCTTCTAGTAGATTTGCACTTATATTCCTCTAGGAAGTCTATGCTGGCTTTCGAAATCCCGAAACGCTTTCTCACCGCTAGGGAGAGAAAATCATTAGCTGCAAGGTCCGGGTTTTCTGTAATGAAGCGCAGACAGTCGACTTCTGGACTCGCTGGGTCAGAACTGGATCTGGTAGCGGTACAAACTTCAGCTGTAGTTCCAATGCCAGGGGGAACCACACGCTGTTCGGCCACTTGTGGGCTACTATTGCCGCTACCCCCTTGAAGGATCTCAGTTTGTTGAGGACCCTCAACAGAAGGTTGTGAGGAGGGAACAGATAAATCCTGGACCCTCTGTTCCAGTTGAGGGACATCACGTCCACTGCTTCCGCTAAGGGGTCCTCGTACGGGGACACGTACAGGGGCAACTTCTTGTTGTCTTTCGTCGCAAAGAGGTCTATCTGCAGTTCTGGGACTTGATTCAGAATGAAGGAGAATGATCCTGCGTCTAAGGACCATTCCAACTCTATCGGTGTGAACCTGGATAGAGCGTCCGCTGTCACATTGCGGACTCCTTGAAGGTGAACTGCCGACAGGTACCACTTCTTCTTTTCCGCCAATCGGAAGATGGCCAACATCACCAGGTTGAGAGGTGGTGACCTCAATCCTTGTTGATTCAAGCATCTCACAACTACCTCGCTGTCCATCACCAACCTTATGTGGATCGAGTGACGCGGGGAAACTTTCTTTAAGGTAAGGAGCACTGCCATAGCTTCTAGAAAGTTTATGTGAAAGGTCTTGAATAGCTTGGACCAAGTCCCCTGGACTTTTTTCCGATGAGAGTGACCTCCCCATCCCTCCTTCGAGGCGTCTGAGTGAATCGTCACCAACGGGGGAGGTGGCTGAAGAAGAACCGACTTCTTTAGATGTCTGGCTTGGGACCAAGGCCTGAGAAGAGTACGTAGCCGAAGCGGAACTGGTCTTCTCAGATCTCTTCGCACGTTTGATGCATAACTTTTCCAAACTCCGGTTGCATCCTTTAGCTGTGCTCTTAGCACTGGGTCTGTCACCGAAGCAAACTGGAGAGAGCTCAGTACCCTCTCCTGTTCGCGTCTTGATATCCTTTCGGAATCTAGAAGTCTCTTAACAGAACCCGCTATCTCCTTCCTTTTCTTCGCCGGGATGGAGAAATGGTGCGACAAAAGGTCCCAGTGGATTCCCAGCCACTGGAACTTTTGAGATGGAGAAAGTCGAGACTTTTTTCTGTTGATCTTGAAACCTAGGTACTCTAGGAACTGGATCACTTGACTGGAAGCTTGCAAGCATTCTGTCTCGGATGCTGCCCACACCAACCAGTCGTCCAGGTAGGCTACTACCTGAATTCCCTTTAGGCGTAATTGTTTGAGAGCTACGCTCGCAAGCTTCGTAAAAATCCTTGGGGCTATGTTTAGCCCGAATGGCATGGCTCTTCGTTGTAGCCTGAACCCTAGGTAGGGGGAGAGTCGACGGTTGATTGGAATAAGCCAATAGGCGTCTGACAAGTCTATAGAGACGGAATATGCCCTCTTGGGCAGTAAGGTCCTTATGTGTTGCAGTGTTAGCATCTTGAATTTGCAATACACTATGAACTTGTTGAGTGGCGACAAGTCCGGAATGACTCTGAGCTTTTCCGAGTCTTTCTTGGGAACACAAAACAGCTCCCTTGAAATTTGATGGACTTCACCTTTCGGATCACATTTTTCTCCAACAGTTCTTGAACGTACTCCTCCAGAACGGGGGTGGAGTGTTGGAAAACCCGAAGGCCCGGGGGTGGAGTGCTGTACCAGCTCCAGCCCAGTCCATTCTTGAGTAGGCTGTGGGCCCAGGGATCGAAGGTCCACTGATCCCGAAATTTCAGAAGTCTCCCTCCTACCGGTATCATCCCACTTGGACTGCCGTCCCGAGGTCTTGCCTCCCTGCCCACGACCACCCCTGAATCCCCTTCCCCTTGAGGGGCGCCCAGACGAACCTCTGGCTGCCCCTCTAGGCTTTGCTCGAAAGGAAGTAGACTGCCCTTCGAACGATGGGGTGAATGCCGTGGACTGTGTCGACACGGCCTGGGGTACCCACTGAAATGTGGTCGGGGTTTGTGCCACGATCTGGGGTACTGGAGGCAATGGCAATTGCAGTTGCTGTTGCTGTCTAAAAGGCTTGGCTGGCCGAGACGGTAGCCTAGTCCTCATAGTCTTCCTCGTTGGTTGAGGACCCTCATCCGGGGAAGACTTTCTTTTGATGGCCAGGCCCCACTTCTGGAGAAGGTTTCTATTCTCCAAGGCGGCCTTATCAACTACTTCTTTGACCAAATCGGTAGGGAAAAGGTCTTTGCCCCAAATGTTGGAGGAGATTAGTTTCCTTGGCTCGTGCCTCACCGTAGCCGAGGTGAACACGAACTCCCTACAAGCTCTCCTCGCCTTGACGAAGCCATAAAGGTCCTTCGTCACTGTGGCCAGATGAGTCTTGGCCACCACCATGAACATTTCATGGACCTTGGGGTCACTTGCCATCGTCTCAAGAGTAGTCTGAAGAGACATTGAGGCAGCCAGTCTTTCTTTTGTCTCGAACTCTCTCTGCAAGAGAAAGTCAGACAGCTTAGGGAGGTCCTCACCGAACTGACGTCCGGCGATATCAGCCTCCAACTTCCCAACTGAGAACGTAAGATGGACGTCCTTCCAGCCTTTGTGGTCCATAGGTAGGGCCAGCGACAAGGGTTTACACTCCTCCAGGGAGGGGCAAGGCTTGTCGGCCTCGACTGCTTTTAGTACAGCCGCAAACCCTTCCTGTAAAAAGGGGAAGGCTCAAGCAAGAGAGGACACAAAGGAAGGGAGCTTCTTGCTCAATGCAGCTACCTTTGAGTTAGAGAAGCCCCTCTCTTTCAACGAGGATGAAAGCAGAGCTTGAGCCTTAGTATGGTCCATCACTATGACCTCCTTCGTCTCTGTCTCCTCCTTTGAAGCTGGTTCCTTCCTCAGCCGGACACATGGTTTAGCATCTGAGCACAAGGGAAGGTCTTTCACATTGAGCCTTTTCTGGGGCCCATGTGATTCTGCAAGGCTCTGCATCCGCAGTTCCATTGCAGCCGCCTTCTCCTGATTCTCCTTCTGCATCTGTTGGATCATTCCAACAATGGAGGAGAGGGCCTGTCCCAGCTCTACTGGGAGACCGGCCGATGTTGAGGGAATAGGCTCCGGGATCTGAACCGGAGTAGCCGACACCTCGTCGACCTCTTCCTCTACAACGTCTGGGGCTTGAACTTCACCCTGGGCTTCTGCCAGGAGGTCTTCCTCCAGACTCTCGTCCACGACAGACATCCTGTCATCTAACTGGATGTCTTGCATAGTGACCGAGACTTCAGCATCCACCTGGATCTGAACTTGGGGGATCTCCTCTTGAGGCTGGGGAATCACTGCATCAGCTGATGCCTTAGGGAAAAGATACGCCCTCATCTTCTCACTTGGAAGATAAGGTCCAGAGGTGTTCTTCTGGAAGCCCCTTACCCAGGTACGAAGCTTCTCCCTTGCTATATCCCTTGATTCCGCCATCCTAGGGGAATCAAAGGCCTCCGTAATTAGATTAATGCACACAGTACATACCTGAGGGTCCCAATACCGGAGATCACCCTTGGAGACAGCGCATGCTGCGTGTCTCCTACCAAACTCATGTCCGCAGAGGCTCTTGCTGCGGACGTTGCAGAAGACACTTCCGCACTTCGGAGGGTCCTTCTGTAAAGAGAAGAAATTTCCATGAGTATCAAGTGAACTATTTATCACTGGATATGCATAGTATAGCATAACAATTCAGAAAGGAAAGACACACACTTGTGTTTCCTTCACAACCAATTGCTGCAGCCTTCCAGATAATAAAATCGAATGGTTAATCTCTTCTAGAATAACCAATGCAAAGTTTCCAGAGGAAACAGGTGGAGCTCACACCTAAGCAATGATTTTAAAATCCTGGATAATAGACAGGAAAGAACTCACTTTCCTATCTGTAGGGCAACAGCAAAGGGCTGTGCAAGAAAACACAAAAGTGTTAGAACACACAGTGCTGTACCAAAACCCATACTATAGTTTTCTTCTTACAGTATCTGTTATACTGAAGAATACTGGTACAGTATAGGAGGTTATGTGCCAGCCGGCACTTGCCGGCTGGCACACACCATAACTAGCTTTAAAGTATACTACTTAACAGCTATAAGGCGGCAGAACGCTGGTTCAAACGCATGTGCCGGCCGGCAGTAACTGCCGGCCGGCACAGCCAATGTTGGTCGGCAATGACTGCTGACCGACCACTACACAAGGTAGTACCCGGCTGCCGGCCACACTCTTAGCGACCGGCAGACAAGGGCTGACATTAGCCGGCCGGCAGAGGTACAGGACCGATGCCAGCCGGCAGCAAAAGAACCAGAGGACTACAACTGCCCGGCTGCCGGCCTATGAGGCCGGCAGCCGGGTCGGGTACAGCACTAGAAGAAAACAGAATGGATGCCGGGATAGGAGTGTACACTACCTCCAAGCCCGGCAATCCGAAAGAGTGCATATAAGGAAGGGGAGAATCTAATTCAGGCTTCCTGACCAATGCCGTCTGACTCTGCAGGCAGGCATGGATGAGGGACCAAGGGAGGTCCGGGCAGCACTCAAAACAGAAGACCCTTGCTGGCCAGCAGCTCTGCCGGCCGGCAAGGGACCGAGTCAATTCCACATCCTAACCTATTCTAGGTCCAGATGTAGAATGACGTACAGTACTGTAATGGCTAGGCCATTACAGAGATAGAGGGGGAAGGGACAAAAGAGGGTCCTACCAACCTTGCTTTAGTGACGGATCACCCGCAGCCAAGAAACTCATCGTAGCCTAAGGGAGATCCAAGGGGGGAGGCCAGCAATACTTGCCAGCTCCCAGAGCACCAAAGCAAGGAAGGTGTTGCTACTCCCAGGGAAAGAAACTTATCCTTCCCCGAGAACAGCAACAAGGACTAGTCTGGTAGATCACAAAAGAAGGAATCATCTCGTACAGAAACCTTCGGTAGTGACCTAAGGAGGCTAAGCCTCCTATGTCTGTCAGGCCAGCGAGGGAGTCTCAACCCCAAGCCAGACAAACACAGACTCAGACTAAAAAACTCTGTTGTTCTGTCCCTCTTTGAACCAGACTTATTGGAACAGAAAGGTACAGTAACACCCCAGTATAGTTTTATCGAAAATTAATTCAGATAAACCACTTAGGGATAAGCCCAAGGCTTAAACAGAGGGAAAGGGATTGCATACCTTCTCCGAAGAAAAGAAAGCAACCGGGGAGTATGAGAAAGTATACTAAGGCTCCATAAGCAACTTAGCCTAGGCACCAAGAGAATCGATTACCTAAATCACCGAAACTCACTCGTATACTATCTTGGAAATATTCCACATAATCTTAAATGTATAAAACATAGCCTAAAGCTTCAATAAAATTTAAATACACTCGGAAAAACCAAAATCATGCATGAAGTACTAGGACCAAACGACTAGGCTACATGGCCTAGCGTAGGCCAGAATTGGCGAATACTTCGCCAAAATAATACTAAAGCACGAAAGGAAATCCTATGTAACGCTAAATAGCTAAAATTTATTAAAGCAAAACAACCGGGAATGTCGCTCTGACTAACTAAACTTATACCTAGCGAGCGACAGCGTCCATGACGCCTCCGGTAGGCTACGGCTCTTGTAACAAAGATTAAACCTTATTAATCACTAAAAAATTACCAAGAGCCTACATTTATACATAAAAGACATGGTACTCAACTTATCAGAGGCCGACGAAGTTGGAGAAGCCATGAAAAGTAGAATAAATCCAAGATTTGCGAGAAACACAGGAAAAAACACCGAGTTGTTAAGCTACGCAAAAAGGAATACAGATGGCGCCAGGATTGGCGCCAGGCACGCTTACGAAACGGGAGATAGGGAGCCTTGGGAGCGGCTCCCCCTTTTTCTTTCCCGAATTCGTTTCTTGTCAATTGCCCCCTGCGATACGAAATCTCTGTTCGGGGTGCAGATTGCCATGTGGCGTGTCAAGAATACGTCCTCTGATATGTCGCGATATCCCTTTCACAAGGGATATTCGCTCTAGGAGTTAGAATTCTGGTACCTTAAGGTAAATTCTCTGGGAATATCGCCGTAGTTGTAATATACCCTAGGAAGCTACCCTATAGGAACTTCCATCAGGACGACATGGCTTGAGCCCAAAAATATATATATATGTGTGTGTGTGTGTATGTCGGTGTTTGTGCTGTATTACGTACTGTGTTAATATATATATATATATATATATATATATATATATATATATATATATATATATATACACACACACACACACATATATATATATATATATATATATATATATATATATATATTTTGTGTGTGTTGTATTACTTGCTGTGTATATATATATATATATATATATATATATATATATATATATGTATATGTATATATAAATTATATCTATACATATATGTATATATATAGATTTATTTATATATATAAATATGTTTATTTATATTCTTGTCGCGCTGACCGGCAACTACTCGGAAAACAATAATCATTTTGGGTAGCTATCAAAGTATTTAGCCGTCATTTCTGAAGGTTCGCGTAAACTAGAATAACCTAGTCAACCATTTCCCTTCACTGGGGGAATCACGAACTTTAATCCTCCAACAGAGTAGAGCAGCTATTCCCAACAATCCTCAGGGGTTCCGTGAAAATTCGTATTTTATTTAATCATTTTATTTTCATATTTTCTTCTTTAAACATACGTGACAAATGGAAGGCCTATGCTGTTTATGGTAACATATTGCTTAAGATTTTTTTCTCAAGTTTACTGAAGGTTGGTAAAGTATCGAAAATAATGGTGAAATGTCTTGCAATACGATAACAAAGCAGCATAAGTCATAAAGCATACAAGCATCGCACCCATTCAACAGATTTCATAAGTGATATAAGCTGATATTATTTAGACTTCCGTTGACCTGTTTCATTTCTTAATAGTCTGAATTGAACCAAGCTAGCCAAACTATCTTGATTTTAACCTACGTTTAATAACTGTGAAAGGCTGAGATATTGAAATGTTTAAAAAGGAAACATTTAATAGATAAAGAGGATCAGGCAAAGAAGAAGCTAATGATAAAAAAGATAGCATTTTTAATGAGTTATCTGACAGTTGGATTCACGTGGACAGGGCACAAAAACTTCCCTCCGCCATTATGCATCGTTTGTGGGGAAAAAACTATTTAAGACAGACATTTCCCCCACTAATCACAGCCACTTGTCTGGCAAATCAGTTGATAATATTCGAACACTCGTGTATTCACAGAAGGAACAAAGAATGTACGTTGAAACTAAGGTAATGACATGTGAAAAGGCCCAAGCAGCAAGCTATTTAGTGGTTGAGCTAGAATGTATATATATATATATATATATATATATATATATATATATATATATATATATATATGTATATATATATATATATATATATATATATATATATAAAAATATATATATATATATTTATATATATATATCTGTATATATATATATGTATATATACATACATATACATATATATATATATATATATATATATATATATATATATATATATAATGGAGGTTCCTTTAGATGAGATAAATTATCTGAGAGGTTCTTTAAAGTAACAAAGGTTGGGAACTACTGGAGAAGAGAAAAAAAACGCCCATAACTTTTACATGTAAGAATTACTCGGAGTGACAATATAGCGATCATAACAAGGGAAGGGAATACGCAAAAAGAAAATGGAACCATTTCCGGAAAACTTAGTAAAAGAAGAGGAACGAAGAATAGAATTATCGAGTGATTTCAAATTGCCTGGAATGAGCTTCAGGAATGAGATAAATGGAGGCGTGAAAATGGGAACAGGGCTGTATAACGGATCAAAGGCCCGAAAATGAACGGAAACCAGAAAGCGCTTAGACAGACAGACAGACAGAGGGGGTGGGGTGGCTAGTGACATGAAATCGAAAAGAGAAATCAACGAGTGATTCTGAAAATCGTGAGAACATATTCTATGTGAGGTTTCAGTTATGATACCTAAAATATGTTTTCGAGACATTGATTTAGCGGCAAATAGACTCAACAATTAAATAAAAAAGGACACTAGCCAGGAGAAATGCTTAAACCTCTATCTTTATAGATAGATGATAATGCTATTAGTTCCATTTAATTTGACCACTGAATCATAATCTACTTCTATATTTAGAGGTACTGATTAATAAGCTAATTTGATATTTACAAGACTACTCTATTTAAGGGAATGGAACTTACTGTACATGAAATTTGTTCATCATAATCATATGGCACAGTTGTAGTTACTTCAGTTATTTAGTCACATTTGCTTTTTAAATGTAATAAAATAATATTTTCTTTTTAAATGTAGTAAATATCTACACGTGCTTGTGCATAGTTTCCTTTTTCAACAGAAAAATAGAGCCTAGCAGTAAGTGCCCTGGTTCTCTATAGCGCGTATCACAGTTTTAATAAGCCAAATACAGCCTCCGAACATCCATTAAAGAATAGGTTATTCATGAGGGGAAAGTGGTTGATGCCAAAGGATTTTAAAGTTTCCATTCTTGGCTGATGCTGCTATGGATAAACGATGGCTTTCAACAAGAAAAAGGTGCATATTTTGGAGAGAGAGAGAGAGAGAGAGAGAGAGAGAGAGAGAGAGAGAGAGAGAGAGAGAGAGAGAGAGAGAGAGAGAGAGAGAGAGAATCATTGCCTAGATGAGCCGTTCAAATCAAACGCCTAATTCATTTGTGGAATAGATATAATCAAGAAAATTAAATCATATTGAAAATGGGTAAACAAAACGAGAGAGAGAGAGAGAGAGAGAGAGAGAGAGAGAGAGAGAGAGAGAGAGAGAGAGAGAGAGAGAGAGAGTTTGCGCGCCCCCACGTGCTTTTGAAAAGAAACATGTTAATTTCATTTCAGTGTAATCTTGAAAGGAATGTTATCTACCAAAAAAGGGCAATGAAAGAGAGAGGCAGCGGGGAAGGGGCGAGTTGTATTGCATGGTATGTTGTTAGCTTCTTTTGCCGTGCGTATACTGAAATAAAACAATTAAGAATGTGTATTAATCCAACAATAAGTTTCTAAGAAAATAACTTAGAACAAAAGTTCATTTCGCTGTTATGTATCCCGTACATAAATCATCAGTGCAATATCCTTGCTTTTCCTCGACGTTTCTTGGAAATCTTAAACCAATTTCTCCGTCTGAAGAAGCCGCTCAACATGAGCCTAATTCCTCTATTACATAATAATGTAGTCGTAAAAGAACCTCAGGTAATTGAGCTGGTTATTCTACATAAAGTATGTTTGATGAAAAAGGATTTAGATCAAAATAAGATGAAGCAGTTACGTAAAAGGGAATTAAATGCCTTTTTTTCTCTCGGCATTTGTCTAGGACTTGAAGTCCATTATATGCGTTTACCAGCCTTGAAAAAGTTAATTCTTTGGTATCGTAATAATGGGAGTTGGTCTTACCTTAATCAAAGAGTAAATGATTAATATACGTTTCAGTTTTTTCCTTTTAAAAATAAAACACAAAGGGTTGGAGATTTAATACTTAATCTCGGCTAATAACTTTAATTACATAGTTAGGAATGTTCGTAAAATTACGAAATACTGGTAAATTGTGAAAACAAATTAAAAGTAGACCGGGAATAAACGGGAAATGACAGGTAAATCTGTTCATATCTTTCGCTGAAATTTGAGCCATATTATTATTATTATTATTATTATTATTATTATTATTATTATTATTATTATTATTATTACTTATTAAGCTATAGTCCTTGTTGGAAAAGCAGGATGCTATAAGCCCAGGGGCTCCAACAGGGAAAAAGCCTAGTAAGGAAAGAAAACAAGGAAAATTAAAATATCTTAAGAACAGTAACATCATTAAATAAATATTTCCTATGTAAACTATAAAATCTCAAAAAAAAAAAAAAAAAAAAAAAAAAAAAAAAAAAAAAAAAAAAACAAGAGGAAGAGAAATAAGATGGTGTAGTGTGCCCGAGTGTACCCTCAAGCAAGAGAACTCATCAAGATGTTCATCAACAAGCATTACATGTGGCTAGATCATAAATAAGAACTGAAGAAACTTTTATTCTTCTGCGTTAGAAATCGTTGTGGCAGAGCATCCGAATTATCAAAAATGATAATATTAATGTCAAATAGTTTTATGACAAGACTGAAATCATACTACCATTTCTTTTTTGATAGCGTGAAAGAAGTTATTAGCCTACACTTAAATATTCCTATTTCTTATAAATGGCCAAAGAAGAAAGTTATCAACTTTAGATTCATAATGCCCCGGAACTAGAATACAACTAAACTGCTTTGGACGGTATTTATATGGAATCAGTTGCTATAGCAACAACAACAACAAAAACTGTCGTAGCAAAACGAGTAGGATAACAAAGTTCTGTAACTTTATTTATGTGTTCACAATTAGTTGTTTTTAAAAAGAAATAAACGTTTTAGCTATAAGTGACCATACACATTATAACGCGTATTACCTTTTAAGTGGACTAAGCCAGTTATGGCCTCTAAAACCCATTTTCGAATAGATTATTCATGCAGAGTACGGGATTCATGCGACGGGATTTGGAAGTTTGCGGAGATCGCCGATGCTGGTATGCATACACAATGGCTTTTGACATAAAAAAATAATGAAAATAAAACGCTGCATAATCTAGAGTGGGTGAGAGGGGAAGGGGCCGGGGGGTGGGGGATTTTACAGTAGAGGGACTCATCAATTCAATCCTTAACTTTAATGAATTTTGAAAAGAAACAAGAAAAAATAGCTAGAATCGTAGATTAATATTTTTTTATTCGTGTACACCGTACTCCCTACACATAATGAACAATAGAATCAAAATATACTCTTAAATTACATTTTATGTGTTTGTGTGTGCTTCAAGATGATAATTTGGGTTCCGAAGATTTATTAAGGCATCAAAGTAAATTAGACCCCACTAACCAATAAAGCTCTTTGATTTCAAGAGAAATATGAAAATTTTCCAAGACGTAATTTCAGTTGGAAAGTTGCTTCATTTTAAGATCACATTGGAAGGACACATGACAAAGATAATTAACATCAAAGTACAATCTTGGCCAAGAACCCTATCAGTGCTTTGCAAGAAATGTAAGTTGTCCAGCTTTGTATTCTTTTTGTGAGAAGACTATCTTTTACCAGTACTAGCAGTGCTATTTTCTTCCAGAGAATTTGATTACTCTCTTATTTATATTTGTTTGCTTTTTCATAGTCATAAATCCCACTCTTAGCCATTTTATGATATAGAAATTACAGTATACCTTAACGTAATTCCTGTGCACCAGATTGAAAAGGGTCTTAACGGAAAGACGACCTGGGCATAACTGACTTTATACAAACGAGATAACAAGCTTATATATCTACGAGATAAGCAGCTTATATACAAACTGTTGAAGGTAACAAAGGCATAAAACTTTAACTATGTAAAACATGCAATAGCAAGCTTAAACAGAGAGAGAGAGAGAGAGAGAGAGAGAGAGAGAGAGAGAGAGAGAGAGAGAGAGAGAGAGAGAGCATTACAGTGTATGAGCAGGTATGAAATACACGTGCATTACATGGCTTTCCCGCTAAAATAGGGCATCCTGCCCGAGAAAGGCGAACTTTAGGCAGGTCATCTGCCGGGAGGTATGTAGGTCTTCTTTACCGCAAATGTTGATTAAGAAAGCTTTCGGTTTGCGATGAATAACAAGGAAAGGGCCCGTGTAAGGAGGCGCCGGTGGTGTCTTACAAGTATTGGTGCCCACGAAAGCACTAGTTGTGGTGTTTAAAACTTTCGATATGTGTTGCTTTGCTAAGGCATGTAAGCCTGGTGGCAGGGAATAAATTCCCTACAACATGATGTAGGAGCTGCAGATTGTCGGAGGAGGATGCTGACGGAAATAAATTCCCGAGGGATTACCAGCGGATCACATTACACCATTTCAGGTACTAATACATCCAGGGCGTCTTTAAGAGTGGTTCTTAATTCAAGGAGGACCCAGAGAAGCTGAGTAAACTATAGTCTATTTTTTATAGCGGTGCATATTTGCACCCACTGACAGGGGCGCCCTTTTAGCTCGGAAAGGTTCCTGATACCTGATTGGTCGGAAGTATTTTTGTCCGAACACCTTCGTTGTTCTCGAATAATCACCAAATAATGTGAATCGAAACTTATTTATTAACCTATATTTCTCCATCAGATATATGTTTTGTCAATAAACAATGTGAAAGAATAAATATATTATAAAGAATCGTCTTGGTAAGTCTAAATTTAATAACACAATCCGCCGAAGTCAACGACAGCAGCTTGTTTTCGGATGCACGCTTTGTAATTTTGTAATTTTTCACATATTTTAACGCAAATTGGGATAAATTACACTCGGCATAAGTTAAACATGTTATTATAAACTTTCTTTGAATACCAGAAATTACCAAAATCATGGAATTAATAAAACCCGATATTTGTGAAAACTTATGGGGAGGTAAAAGAACAGCCTGTAGCGGCCTGGCGGGAAAACGATCCCTTCTGACTTGTAGACGTAGTTTTTTTTTTTTTCGTAATGTAGTTCGGCCTATTCCTTTCAGTTTAAATAGTCTTGCATTGTCTCTCTTCGTATTATTTTACTAAGTATTTTCCCACATTCCTGTTCCTCACATAATATCTATCTATTTTCCCCGATATCCCGTCTTTCATATAGGCCTATGTGATATCTGCACTACGATTCCTTATGTTTTGTACCTTACGTCAGTAAGCATGTAAATAATACTTACAACAAATTTTATGCTGTGTAGAAAGTATAACCTATTCTGTAAACCTGAAATTAAGCATAGTATTTTTTTCTTTATTCCCGCCTCTACACTATTTTAATGAGACTAGCACGCGCTTCCCTTCAAGCCATCACTTTTGACAGAGGATAAGAAATAAGGAATCGTAGTGCGGATATCCCATTTATGAAAGAAGTGATATCGGGAAAATAGATAGATATTATGGGAGGAACTGGAATGTGGGAAAATACTAAGCAAAATAATACGAAGAGAGACAATGCAAGACTATTTAAACTGAAAGGAATAGGCCGAACTATATTACGAAAGAAAAAAAAATAACTGCGTCTACAAGTCAGAAGGGATCGTTTTCCCGCCAGGCCGGTAGAGGCTGTTCTTTTACCTCCCCATAAGTTTTCACAAATATCGGGTTTTATTAATTCCATGATTTTGGTAAATTCTGGTATTCAAAGAAAGTTTATAATAACATGTTTAACTTATGCCAAGTGTAATTTATCCCAATTTGCGTTAAAATATGTGAAAAATTACAAAATTACAAAGCGTGCATCCGAAAACAAGCTGCTGTCGTTGACTTCGGCGGATTGTGTTATTGAATTTAGACTTACCAAGACGATTCTTTATAATATATTTATTCTTTCACATTGTTTATTGACAAAAGATATATCTGATGGAGAAATATAGGTTAATAAATAAGTTTCGATTCACATTACTTGGTGATTATTCGAGAACAATGAAGGTGTTCGGACAAAAATACTTCCGACCAATCAGGTATCAGGAACCTTTCCGAGCTAAAAGGGCACCCCTGTCAGTGGGTGCAAATATGCACCGCTATAAAAAATAGACTATAGTTGGAGTATTTGCAGCATGAAATCAATTTTGCATTGAGGTTGCAATGAAAGTATTCAATCATTCCGTGGCTGCAGGGTTGTAGACGGTTGTCTGATGTATCCCACAAGATATTCTACTGATGCCCACAATTGAGAGGTGAAAGTGATACATGTATCACAAGTAATATGCTTAGGGATACCAAATCTCGCTATCCACCCTGAGAGTAAGGTGGATGTGCATGAGTCAGCTGTTGCAGTGTACATAGGGATGGCTTCAGGCTAAGAAGTAGAGCAGTCAGTGACGGTAAACAAGTAATGGCGTCCTTGTGATGTGGTTAGGGGGCCTACTACACCAACGTGAATGGGGACAAAACAACGCCGAGGCTGAGGAAAGGTGCCCACACCTGAATCCGTGTGTGAATGTAATTTTGAAGTTTAGCATGAAGTACAGGAACGGACCCAATCCTTAGCATCCCTAGTAATGCCATGCCAAATGAACTTCATTTTCTGTAGCTGTGCAGTAGAGAGATGAGGGGCCATGGATTGAATCAAATGCCTGTTGGGTCATGGAGACAGGTATCCACGGACGTGGCCTGTCTGTACTGACGTAACAGAGGAGGGTGGCATTGGCAACAGGGTTCAATTCCCAGGAATGTGTTGAAGAGTGCAGTTTTACTCAGCTATGGCCGAGAGATGTCGGCATTAATGGACAGACCAGGCATTGGACTGTCGAGTGAAGGCATGCTTCAGAGGCGTATGGTCTATACGAATGATGAAGGGTGTACCCTCTAAGTAGGGACAAAAGGGATAGACAGCCATATGCAATGCCAGAAGTTCCCGGTCGAAGGTAGAGTAGCGGGATTCTGCCTTAGACAGTTTTCTACTGAAGATGGCCAATGGGTGGGGCGACCATTGACCCCCTGCTCAAGTACTGCATCAGTAGCGACATCATTGACATTGGTGGAGAGAAGTAGAAGAGCAAGTGGCACGGGAAAAGTGAGAGGAGCAGCAGTTGATAAGGTATATTTTGGGTTGCAGTTTTTTTGGCTTGCCCTTGAGGGAGGTGTAGAAGGGGGCCAATAGTGGCAGTGATGGCTGGCTAGAACCGTTGAGAATAGTTTATCATAACCTAGAATTCTTGCAGCACTTTTATGGTCTAGGACGTGGGAAGTTCTGAATAGCTAATACCTTCTCAGGGAGAGATGGAACTTCAGGAGTTATTCGGTGCATTAAGAACGATACTTCGTTGGCACCAAAGCTACACTTGTTGTACCGGACTACAAGGCCATTCTGTTGTAGGCGGTCAAGAATGATGTGTACAGGATGGAGATGTTCCTCTTTGGAGGAAGAGAACACAAATATGTCATCCATGTAACATACGCAGATGTTAGAGTTCCTCTAAGATGCCATTCATGAGGCGTTGAAAAGTGGTCCCACCATTTCAATGGCCAAAACAGGAATAATTAATTGTGTATGTGCTGAAGGGAATGCCGAATGCAGTCTTGGGGATGTCTTCTGGGTTTATAGGCACCTGATATTGCCCCTTCAGGAGGTCGAGAGTGGAAAACACCTTTGCTTTGTGCAAGTAGGAGGTAACGTCGGTGATGTTGGTGAGGAGTAGTGATCTGGTAATGTCTGCATTTTTAGTTGCCTGTAATCCCCACAAGGGGGAAGGAACCTTCCTTCTTCAGGATGATGTGTAGGAGTGTTGACTTTTTTGAAAGGCCCATTCTTCTATTTCGGAGAACATTCGTTTAGTGGCTGCCAAACGATCCGAGGCCAGATGGTGAGTACTGCTCTAGGAGGTATGTTTTGAGGGCATCCTACTCTATTGGTCGCAAAGCCAATCGGAGCTTTCCGGGAAAGTGTCCTCGGGGATCACCGTGAAGACATAGTCTGCTTTGCTTATTGGACGCGTCACGCCATTGATACAAAACTGAACTTTGTTGCGCTGAAACCAGGCAAAATCTTCTCTTCTCGTGAAGGGTGGGAGTTTCATCGATGGGGCATGGATAAAATCTGGTTCCTTGGGTGGCATTCTAAAAAAGTAGAGCGCAGCTGTGAGTCGTAAGGTGTGCGGGCAGCTGTCATTCCAGGAGTCACCAATGTGGCATACTGATAAGGGTCTTAACAGAAAGAAAACCTGGACGTAACTGACTTTATTCAAACGATATAACAAGGTTATATACAAACGGTTTATGGTAAAAGGCATAAAGCTTTAACAATGTAAAACATACAATGGAAAGCTTAAACAAATTTTCATATTATCAGAGAGAGAGAGAGAGAGAGAGAGAGAGAGAGAGAGAGAGAGAGAGAGAGAGAGAGAGAGCATTACAGTGCATGAGAGTGTATGAAATACACGTGCATTACACCAATTATTTTATATACCATCTCAGTGAATGAAACTTTTTCAAAATGAATGATGATGTCATATGAAGATTGCTATTATAGGGCAAGTAATGATGTTTAAGAAATGTTGCTCTACTTATGATTGATAATAACTGTACTGAAACTTAAGTAGAAAAAATTCTTCCTGTTGATATTTAACATCGTCTTATAAATTGGGAATTAACCGGGACACCTGCAAATTTCGGATGATGGTATTTCTATAGTCCTGACCATTGGTCAATATGGAGAGCTGTTGTGATGCATCTTTGAAATTGAATATAAAACCACTATTGAGAGGCTGGAAAGATAAGTGATAATCAGTCCACCAACTATGAAAACAGCAAACCACTAGAGATCTTATTCCGCACCAGCTATGCTTCTTGTTACAAAGGATTAAAATCCTTGTTGGTTAAAGTATATTGTATCATATATGTTTAGATGTATCTAAAATACAAAAGGTGCATCGCCCATCGTTTCAAGGCTTAAGTTTTTTACGAAATGCATGCATCAATCTGATTGATTTACTGAATAAGAATGTAAGCATAATACTCTTTCTCGCTCTACCTCCATTTATTTTTTTCTCCGTCAACAAAAACACTTTGTATTGTTGTTGTTGCTCCTTCCTTTGATTTTAGCACAGAGTTTTAGTCTATAGGTTTAAATTATTTAGGGTCACGAGAAATTAAAATGGACGCCTGCTTAGTGTGCCTGTTTTAATTGAAAATTATATGACTTCGAACCTTTGGTATAATAGCATTTGTTTAACACATTGAAGTTGATTATTTTTCTTTCTTTTTAAGTATCAATTTCAAGAAACTTATAGTTTTATGGAACATATTAATAAAGTAGATAATCATTTTAAGAATGACATGCTTTCAACAATGGTGTGGTAATAGCCTTCACTTATGAAAGCCTTGCTTATGGTTAAATCTGTTTCGTTTCATAAAATTATTGCAGTTGTTTCTTGAATCGCACAAGAAGCAACAATCCGAATGAAAATTGTAAATGCAAACATAAACGAACAACAACTATGCACATCATTGCAATATTCTTTAATTGATCATTTCAAACGTTCTGTTATCATATGTTAAAATTCTTCAATCCAAATAACCGTTATTTGTTTCAGTTGTTAATCATTAAAGCATCCACTCCTTTATTTGTATTTCCTCTAGAGAGCCTCAGTTTCTAATTCCCCTCTGTTTGCTTTTCATTTCCCTTTTCGTTCTTTTATCTCCTCTATTTAGTCTTTATCTTTACCCATGTTCTGTAATGCTTGACCCCTCCATGTGCCGTGTTTAAAGCTATTACTTTTTTATGTTAAACATTTTCCTCATTTTGTTTTTCCCTTCTACCCAGCATGCTCTCCCTTTTGTATTGGAAAAGTTAAAAATAGTTTCATCTTCAATATGATACAAATACTCAAGGTGCATGTATACTATCCCTCATTCCTATATCTATGTAGGGTTCGATTATATAGAAAGGATGGAAGACGATATTTGGGGAAGAGAATGTGCATTTCCTGAGGGTTAGGAGAGAAGAATAGGGCTATGTCTAAATGGTTCTACATACACTAGATATATATAAGTAGGCACTGGAAAAGAAGGCCTTTGATATACGGGAAGCGCAAGAGTGCTTGGAAGATAGAAAACAGATATGAATTATGCAGTGTGGAATATTTTTTGGTGTCAGGACGTATAGTACCTTCGTTGACAGTACAGTTTCGTCATCATTTGAAGGTCCAAGAACACTGTTCCCCTCTGACAACTCAACTCTCACTTCTTGGCTTCAAGAACTATCCGTGCCCACCATCTCGACTACTTGGATAAGTGGCCCCACTGTCTTGGGAGTTGGTTGGTAACAACTGTTATGTAATATTTAATGTATGAGAGCATTGAGAGTTGGTCATTACAATACTGCTTACCAATTTTCAGCTGATTCACTACCCATTTTAGTACATAATAGTCAACCCCATCTTTTCGAAATGAATGCATTACTGCACCTTCCCTGTAATCTCTTGATACGAAGACCTCTGGGTATATTTGAGGACGTAGCTTTTACATTGGATGATAATTGAGACGAGGGCCATGGCATTTTCTTCCCGATTTCTTGGCAGTCATCATCGACGCATCCTTTACCCTTTAACATTAGGCTGTCGGTTAAATTTATGATTTTATTATGCCATTAGAAAAGCCTCCCTCTCACCCTAATAATTTCGCAGGGCAAGCACCTAATTCTTCATACTTTGGGGAAATTCAAATGCCGTCTTCAGTTGTGATGGACTGCTATTAGATGTGCAGTATATGTAAATGAGGAAGGGTTGCTCGAAACTCTAATGATAAACCTTTTGTGTAGATATGTGAAGCTTCTAGCACTGTGAAAGGTTGACTGCGCATAGGGTTCATGCAGTTGAAATGTTAATGACACTGTAATCCATGTTCCGTTTTTATAGTTATTCCTGTTACTGGAGGCGGCTTAATTATAAAGACACTCAGACACACACTCGTACGCATATACAGTACAGTGCATTTATATAAATGTGTATATATATATATATATATATATATATATATATATATATATATATATATATATATATATATATATATATTTATATATATATATATATATATATATATATATATATATATATATATATATATATATATATATATATATATATAGATAGATAGATATGTATGTATATATACATAAATATATATACATATAATATACTGTATATATATATATAATATACTGTATATATATATATATATATATATATATATATATATATATATATATATATAGTGTGTGTGTGTATTTATATATTGAATCCTATAAGAATTCCTTGCCCCACGATCAATTACATACAAGAAGATCAGTGAAGTTACAGAATGATACGTGTTGGTTTAAAATTAAACATACAATAGATTAGTTTCGTGTATCATTCGTTTGAAAAGGCCATAAAAATATTTTTTTTTTTTTTTTTATTCTTTCAGTCATTTTTATTTTTATTTGCATTTTCCTTTTAGAGAAGGCTTTATTGTTGATGGATGAAATGGAAGTTATTGCTAAAGATGAGTTTAGAAAAATATAGTAAATTTAAACAGGGCAAATAAAGAATATTTTTTTTTTCTGACGTATTCAAGGCATGTATATTACTATGAGATTCAGGGCCTCTGTAACACGGTTTTTTGGACTTTGCTCCTTATCAATGCATCGGATGTAGTTGAAAGTTGACATATGTATATTTTATAACCACACAAATTTTGTCAGCATTATCAATAACCTAAACCCGATAGTTTTAATTTTTATAGAGTAAAAATGATCTAGCCGACGCCATGGCCAGTGATAACGAGCCAAGAGTCGAAAACATTCATTACGTAAGCAATGTAAACACCTTTTGACAAAATGTTGCCCCGCCCATCAACCGGACACCCATTCACCTTCTTCCATCGGCTCTGGAACCCATAACAGTCAAGAATGGCTAGCAGGATTTGGAATTGCCCCCGTGGTTGCAAAACTGCATTTGTCTTACGACTTGCAACTTTATACAGTCAAGAGAAAGCCCGTGGCCATATTTACTATAGCCTGAATAGGTAATCATTCAGTATCTAGTTTAAATCCAATGTTTATGGTCTGATTATGTATTTAGCGTAACATGATTATAATACTTGTAATGTCACTCAGGCTTTTGAACATTTCCATTAACTATTCACTATGCCACCAAGAGAGAGAGAGAGAAAGGGAGAGATTGTATGTAAACCGTCTTGATATAACTATTTTTGTTAAAATAAGAATTTTGTGCTAAACTCTCCATCAGACCAATGGATCATCCGATATAATTTTTTTTTCTTCTTCTTAGGCCGTACGACCGTGTTGGCTATGTTTTGGGCATGACTGCATTTTGTAAATAAATCATGAATAGTTTTAGGAATTTTATTTGTACATCTTACGGGAATTTATAGAAGTAAAGTGAACATAATTCATTTATCCTTTAAAATAATTACTACATGTAGCAAAACAAATAGTAGTAAAGATGATAATGCAATGAAGGAATGATACCAAACTTTATCTTTAGCTTCAACATCGGCAATAACATACCCAGTTGCCACAATTTGTCAGCTTAATGAAATAACCTATCATCTAATGTTAAACTTAATTTCTGAGGAGACCATGGCTTATTGCCCAGTGGAAAAACATAACAAAGACTTTATGAATGGCGGAACAATACATAAATGTGGGTGGGGTATCTGTGCTAGCGTAGTAATACTACTTTAGCAGTAGTGCCGCAACAGTAGTATACATAAATTAAACGTTTAGGCCAACTGCTGGGATCCTTGAGGATCATTTAGCACTTCTTACAACTACCCGAGAAATTAGTTTTTATAGCCAGAATTTAAATTTTCTGATCCAACAATGCCCATGTATAGCCTTCAGTGTTATCCTGAATGATAACGAGGCTAAAGTGGGTGGAGCCTCATGAAGACATCATTCTGACGATAATTATTGGTGAAGGTTTAAAGCCAAAATACGGTACCGGCTATTTTTTTTTCCAGTAAATAGGTCGGTAGATAGACAATAAATAAAAATTGCTTGACATTGGATATAGCAGTTATCAAATCAAGCTTGTCTACTACGTTTTTGAAAATTACCAACTATTCCCTACATCTTATCAATCTGATTGTGACCTATAAAGTAGACTGTAATTTCTTAGGAAACTTATTTTGGGAGTTGGACTAATAATCGAAGTGTTTTTGTATTTATTAACACATTTTGTTGGTTTGTTCATTATGACAATTATCAATGGAGAGGTTTCAGAGTTCATAAAGGTGTACTGTTTTGTTTTTATTTAAACTTTTGTGTCATTGTTGGCAGAGGTATAGCCTTCGTTACGTATAGCCAATCATCGATCGAGAAAGAGGGAAGAAATGCCGTCATAAGTTACGTAACGAGTGCGTTCGAAACCTTTTCTCCGAATAAGTTGGCCCGTCTTCAAAAAACGTCATTTTTACATTATAAGTACCAAATTTATTCAACCTACGTAATGCAAAATATAGTCAAAATTTATGTGTAGATATAATGTGCATTCTGAAGAAGCGTTATGTTTATGAAATTCATAGATTAAAAATTATTGCGAAAAAACCGTGTTACAGAGGCTCTGAATCTCATAGTAGTATGTAAAATTGAGGGAAATTTTTTTCATTTCGTGCAGTATACAAAACATTTACAATTTGCACGTCAAATAAGGAGCAGATATTACGGGGCAATATTAGTCTAACGTAAATTATTAAATCGTAAAAGTAAGAAATGTTTTCCGCGTAAGATTGTGAAAATAGCTCTGCCTTATTCATGACTGTTTAAAGAACCAACCTAATGTATGGACAACCTCATTTGACTTTCATGTTGTTAATTTCTTTTTCTCTTTTTATCTTCCTAATGGCAAGGCTTATGTAAATTCTGTCGTCTTAAGACTTAAAAGTTGAATATTCAACCGTCTATAGGAGTTAATTATTTCTTAATTATATAATCAATACGAATGACTCTTGAAGAAAATATCACCTCTAATTTTAACTTCTGAAGAGGGGAGTCGAAAAGGTAAGTTAACTTTGCTTTATTTTTCTTTATGTTTAGGTCTTGTTCTCTTTTCGGCACAACATATTTGATAGTCGTCATATTTCTTCTTCTTTTTTTCTCCGTATCTATTTTACATTGCTCCCACATCCAAATATTTCTTTTTCGTTTTAACACTTTCCTATATGTTTTTCATAACACATTTTCAGCTTTATTTCTTTCCCTTCCTTGAATTGTTCTGTTTTTCCAACACCCTTTCCTACATATATTTTCTTTTATTTTCCCTTTTCTGTGCCTATTTTATTTGTGCTCCGGAATTGTATTACTGCATATTTGTTGTTCTTTATTCTATCTTATAATGATTAATTTATCATATATTAAAAAAGTTGAATTCTCATAATCGTTATCAATTGCTTAAACACACGCATCCCCTTATGCGGAATATTTACTGAAATAAGTCAGTTTTGTTATTAATCTTTGCCTTTTTTATAAGAAGTCAAATGTTAGCAAACTAAGTCGCTTGATGTATTGTTTATCCCATTGATGTGAGGGTTTCTTTCCATTGCATTCTCTTATTGGTAATTGGTGTTCAATGTTCACCCATACTCTTTCGGTATACAAATTGGAATTTAATTTTGGTTCCGAAAATAACAAAATAAATACTTGCTCTCTCTCTCTCTCTCTCTCTCTCTCTCTCTCTCTCTCTCTCTTCTTTCAATCCCTGGGTATCCATTAGTATCACATTACTCTGGCAATGGCCGCACCTTCATTCCTTCGATAAAATAGCTGTTTATTATGCTTTGTATGAATATATAATTTGTGAACTAATTATGATTCAAAGTAAATAATTTCTTTATTCCATATTTCTTACTTTAGTGATGCGATATGGATTCATTTAATTTGTGTATTACATGGCGTGACTGATGACTAAATTTCAAGGAAAATCCCCTTGTAACTTTCGATGTAAAGTATCATATTTCACAGAAATTTGTACCTTCAGTATTCCTGAGTTCATTTGTTATGTAATCTTAATTTAGCAATCTCCTATGTCCCTTTCCTGATGCCATCGTTACTCAGAACTTTTTTTTTTTTTTTTCTAAAATAATAGTTCTCCAATATTGTTTATAAGAACTTCTCACGTGTGTATGTTTGTGTAACATCATGTCTATCAGCATAACTTTTATCTTTCACTTAAGACATACTGCCAAATTGATCTGCTGACTCAGGCGACCATTACACCCAGAGAAGAATGAGATCAGCATTTATATGTCTGACAGCATTCGACCTCATTTGTGAAAGGACATTGCCGGGAATTTCCTTTGTGCGTTATCGTCTCATTAACTTTTAGTAATTGCTTGTCCTTCTTCCTTCTCATCTCTGGAGTTATGGACCATCATTTGTTCCACGTCAGCAATATTTCAAGGGCCATTGAGAGTTTTTATTTTCTCTGATAACCCCCTCGACTTAGTTCTATGCATTTACCCTTCATGTTAAAAGCCATATCGCGAATGACATGTTTTTAAGGAATCTTAAAGAATGTTCTTTCTGGAAACATCTCTCGCAGATTAAATCTTTTATTCTTATAATTGGTTAATATAGAAAGGAAATTATACATTACTTTTATATCCTGATGTGTAATTTTCTCTCGTACCTTTATCTAACCGTTTACTACATTATAGTGAAAACATTCTTAACTCCCATCCCGTGGGCCTGGAGTTCGAGAGCCGCTCAAACTCAAAGTCCGATATGTTTCGTTAGTGTTAACAACCTTCGTCAATGTGACCTAGGGAGTTGGGGTTTGGTTTGGGTGAAACTATAAGCATTCATCCTGAGCTATCATCAGCCAAAGCCTTGTTCTCCCTGGTCCTATCTTGGATGCAAAAGGTCTTCGTCACTGGTTATGTTTTTACATGGTCGGTCTTCAGGACTTGCCTCTGTTTTTCATAATCTACATCTAAACCAATCGTTTGTCTTGCCATTTCTGAAATGCTTTCCCTTTCATATTCGCCAGGTATAGCCACTACCCTACCTTCCCCAAAAAGCAAAAATTATTTTTGGTCTGTTGACTTCGTTTCGTAAATGCTTGCTGCCTAGAGATTTATCTGAATGTACTCTTTTCTGTCCCATAACATCGGGAGATTACTCATGTTCATTACTTTTCCCAATTATTCCGCAGTTTTTTTCCACCTCTAAATTTCTCCCTCTTTTAAAGATATAGCAAGGTTACAGCTAAAATACTAATTCTCTTCATACATGTTTATTCACGAAGTACAGTTTCTCTGTTTTATTCTAACTTTCATTGTCCCAATTATCATCTACTCTAATACACTGGATAACTCATATTCTTTAAGTTGTAGCGTTTTTTAAAAAGTTCCTTAAAATTCCTACTCTGGAAACCTAGTGTCTCTTTGAGTATAAGATAACGAATGTCCTCCTTTTAAACCTACAACGCAGTGACTAGAGCCAAAACTGGAGAGTTATCCAACAATAAATCAAGATTTGTGCTTAAGCCTAAAGCGTACCCATGCGAAAGCTGACATTTGGTGTGATAGCACGGTACCTGACACTATTTGTCATCTGTTTCACTTATCAATATGTAAGTGACTGTTTAATGCCAATGTATCCTTTTAATTCAATGCCCCCTTCATTGCATCCTTGTAGGGGTTTGGAGTTATTTTGTCTTTTCGAAGGAAAATTATATTGAGAATATATTAGTTATTAATAATTTTTGTACATGGTTGCGTGGGATACCTTGCATGAACCCTTTCGTTCTCCGCCCGACCTAGTTCCTGGTATTTGATTGATTTGTCTGAAATATTAATTATCTTTTCCCATCGATCGAGCTTTATCACCGTTTCTGTCATTCTTAATTGGCCATTTAATTAAGATAATCATGATTCATGAAATTCAATTTAACTTTCGCAAATATAGGCTTTAAAATCGGCTCCAGTTGTTTTTTTGTTTATGAAGTATTTAAATTCAGGTTCATAACCGATTCGATTTTATGCAGATTGATTTTCTATTCTGTTTTGCTTACTATGGTATTTATTTTGCCTTTCCGATAGAGTAATTTTTCAGTCCTTCTCAAAATTAACTTATAATTTTTATTAAATATGTTAAGATCGGAGAGTATATATATATATATATTCTAAGCAAAATTTCTCCACCCAATAGAGTTCATTTGTATCCAGACCAATGATGCAGATCAATATTTTCTGAATATTTGTACTTAATGAAGAAAAAATTCCACATGAAGTAATCCATAAAGCTTATTTACTCAAGATATTTATTATATTATATTATATTGAATTATTTTATATATTATATTATATTGTATTATGTGACACTACTATATATGGTAATACGTTTATCATGATACAGTATATATGATATTATGCAACAGTATATTACATTCTATTACCGAAGAGACCCCTGCTGAACTTTAGGGAATATTCCCAACGCGGAAGAATGTCAGTATCTGGGAATTTAAAGTTTGTAAAGTATGCTGTAGGTGGTTTGAAGAGAGAGAGAGAGAGAGAGAGAGAGAGAGAGAGAGAGAGAGAGTGAGAGTGAGAGTGAGAGTGAGAGTGAGAGAGAGAGAGAGAGAGAGAGAGAGAGAGAGAGAGAGAGAGAGTATTAAGGTTTTAATCTCAAAGTGCAAAACTTTCTGAAACTTTAGAAGCCCATAAGCATTCGTAACAGTCACACGATGTAATGAGTTTTCAAATACCCTTCATAGTTTCAACCACAAAGCAATTTATTATAAGAATAAAACGCAAGATATTTTATGTGCTATAAAAATTAATCTTTTCATCTGAAATGAACAGAGCTTGCAATGGATTAACGTGTAAAAAGAGGCGATATAAAAGTATACGCCTATTTTTATGTCTAAATAATATTCGAGTATTTTTAGTATTTTTATGTCTAAATAGTATTCGAGTTTTGACAATAAAATCTAGTTTCCGTACAGTTTAAATGCCGATAATTAATATTCTTCGGTCTCCAGCATGGAAGTTGTCTGTTTGTGATCAGGTTCCATCTTTTCGTGTAACTATTTGTATTGTAATTTAATCGGTGCTTTATAAATGCTATTTGAGTTCCCTGAATTTGACCAACCATATTGACGTATTTCTGATTTTCCTTACATTTTGCTCCCCCCCCCCCTTTTTTTTTTTTTTTTTTTATTAAAACCCAGATTCCTTCCTTCCAATTTCGTTTTCCTTATTTCCTTCGGGCCTTTAATCTGAATAAAAAAGTAAA
Organism: Palaemon carinicauda; assembly: GCF_036898095.1. Taxonomy (NCBI): domain Eukaryota; kingdom Metazoa; phylum Arthropoda; class Malacostraca; order Decapoda; family Palaemonidae; genus Palaemon; species Palaemon carinicauda. The sequence goes on from NC_090730.1 coordinate 137,147,829, forward strand.
CCATTTATGAAATTTTCCCTTTTTTCTTGTTTATATAAAGAATTTTTTCTTTAGGCAGCCTTGATTGTTCCAATTCCTTATATATTATTTCCTCTCTGTTTGACTTAGTGATTTACCAATTGATAATACCCGCCTTCCCATCACCACAAACCCTTTTATCGATTTTATTGGCAGTCTTCCTTATTGTAATAAGATCATTTGCAATCTTTACGAAAGTGAGATATGTAAACGAACCTAGGATTGATGGCAGAAACATGGACAGTAAGGCTGGTTTCACAAAAATGGTTTGATGCCGCTCGGATTAGAAATAAATGAATATCAATGAGACTTTTCACACGCTACCCACTCGGGAGAATTTCCGAGCAGCAGTGATCTACTAGCCGCGTGCACCGCTAACACACTCAAATCCAGTGTATCCTTCTTACAAGCGAAAATTATTCAGCGGATAAGAAAATAATTTCATGTGAAGTGAGCCACACGAGCGGATTTTCTTCGTACGTCAATATTTCTGCTCATTAGGAGGCATTTCTAATCCATACGGACAAAACCGCGTGGCATCAATCCACTCGCGTGAAGTGAGCATAAATTTGAAACTGTAAACACACCCCCCACCAAAGCAGTAGCTGGTTTGACCTTTATGACAACTTTTGATTCGTCTCTATCCGCAAGTTAGGGAATTTTTAGTTTCCTGCTGCTTTTCGTGATTGCTGTTATACAACTTCCTCGGAGAACGCAGTACTAGGGTTCTTTTCAAAGGTAGTGTGTGCTGTCTTATTCACTTTACGCCCTTATGTTTAGTTCTGAGTTTTGTAAAGACATTTGAGCCCATGTATTCTTTTACCTTCAGAAAAAACAGAACAATGATGATAACAGAGTGAAAATGTTCTACACGTGAAAGAAACTGGATAATTTGAACTTGTTTCTGTTCATAAGCTCTATAGTATTGGAATCATAGAGATTAACAATGAAAACAAGAAGCTTAAAATATCACGTTGATTGATTGATTTATTTTGAGTTTTCTGACATGATAAGACTGTCTATTGCTACTGAAACTTCGTTACTGGAGTTCTCAGCCTTCTTTTATATGACCCCATTGACACAATGAGACTATATACTCTTGCACTGGACCTGCTTTACGGAGTGAGGAAGAAAATCCTTTTGCGGGTTAAACTTCCAAGAAAAAATTCGACATTGGTCAGCTGGAACTTAGTTGTCAAAGAATTGCCTGATATAAAAAAACCCTTGAATTTTGACCCAAAAGATTTTGTAGTTTATACTTTTGCCATTTGAAAAATAAATCCCTCGGGTTCGATGAGATGGTGACTTACGAATGTTCAATTTGACCATTCTATGGAGGTACAAAAAGTGTATTATTCCTATCTTCATTGTTTTGTTTTCTTGTCCCTATTATCATTAGTAGTACATATTAAAATTATTTTCCGATTGATATCATTTTGCAATGAAAAAAAATTACGAATAGAATTTTGAAAAAAAAAAAAAACCTACGTCTAATATTTAATTTTTTATTTTTAATGCCAATTGTCAGAGTTGGTATTTATTTAAATTTTCAATTTCTGTGTTTTGTTATCTTAATCCTTATGATAAACATATTGATAATAATGATATGAATAATAATAATAATAGAATAATGAATATTGATAAACAAAATGATGTTGACAATAGTAATAATGATAGCAATATTAGTAATATTACTAGTAGTAATACTTATAGTAATCGTAATAGATATTAGTTATTAGGATCCATATAGATTTAGATTTTGTGTTCAAAAATGAAACATTGCAGATGTATAATCTGGCACACAGATTTTATAGTATCAAACTGTTTAATTCCCCCTAAATTGTAATGATTCACTGATCAAAACCTTTTTATCTTTTATGTAAGAAGAAAGAAAATCATCCTAAGTAATCAATTGTCCACTCTGCTGGCAATGAAATTCCGGGATTGAAACTTAGGTTGTAATTTATCCAATCCTTTCAAATGAATCACTAAAATATAATTATTCTATACTGATTATTTAAGCGTTCTTAACATTATAGATACAATTCTTTCATCACATACGTCAAACCAAACCAATAATTTTCTAGGTGCATAGGTTACTGAAAACCAGGATCTAATATATTTTTCTCTTTAACCCATATTTATAAGGATAGTGACAGATGCTCCATATTCTATGGCAGCCCGTGAAAGAAAATCAGATTTTTTAATGAATACAAAAAGTCTGGTGTGATCTTTTGTCGAAATATCTGGATGTTTAGAAGTATTGAAAAACTTACGGATAGTTTTTCCTTTTAAGTGCACCAAGGCATTGTACATTGATATGTTACTCATAAATAATAATGATAATAATAATAATAATAATAATAATAATAATAATAATAATAATAATAATAATAATAATAATAATAATAATAAAAATAATAATAATAATAATAATAATAATAATAATAATGATAATAATAATAATCAACAATCCTAGATACGAGTTTCTAATGAAATGACACTACAAGTATATATAAATCTTACTCCATCACTTCTGGATTAACTTGATAAAAGGTAAACAAGTCAACAACTTAAAAGTAATTATCATTGACCTCATATCAACAACAGTCCATCACCAGAAATTATAATAATTTCATCAATCTTTATTTATTTATTTTCCATTATTTTTTTTTGCAGGAATGAAAGATAATCTCTCTCTCTCTCTCTCTCTCTCTCTCTCTCTCTCTCTCTCTCTCTCTCTCTCTCACAAAGAAGTACGACACTAAAAGCTTTTTTATGCTGCGCAAACATATCTGTAAAATATGTAGAGGAATAACAATTTCAGATAACACAAATAACTTCCATTATGTCATTCAGGAAGACAGTGAACTAATATAGAGTAATTTTACGTCTTAAAACGTTGTAATGAGAGATTTCCATCAAAAGAATAGGGAATCGATGAACTGGGAGAGAGAGAGAGAGAGAGAGAGAGAGAGAGGAGAGAGAGAGAGAGAGAGAGAGAGAGAGAGAGAGAGAGAGAGTTTATCGTGAAATTTTTCAAATATCCTGCTTTCGGTTTATCTGATAAGCTTTTGATAGAACCAGCCTAAAGGTTTCTGTTACAGTTTGCATATCTAAGCATCGGATGCAATGTTTGTCTCCAACGGAAAAGGAAAATATGATCAAATTCAATTTCCTTTTGGTTCTTGAGAAGGAAAGTCATAAATGGAAATCGATAGTGCATCATTTCCAGATACTCAGAGGTATTTCATGCACTGTTCAGAAAATACTAATGTGTCTTGATTTTCTTCTGTACTATTTATCCGTCATAAATTAATTTTACTTCTTATTTCTAATCAATGTGACATATATTAGATTTTTTAGTAGATGGAAATGTGTTTGTAATTGATCAATGCATCTGTTGAAGAGTCTTGATGTAAATTTTACTCGAAATCTTACATTTCCCTTACCATCGACATTGCTAAAAACAAACATCACTGACTTTATAGTTATTATCTAAATTTGCATTTGCAGTAAGAATTTGAATCACAGTGAATGCAATGATGAGAACCATTATAAATTCAAAGTGCAAATAAAGATGACCTTTATCTCAGCAAGATAGCACAAATTTCAGTCAGACCAGTATACATTTTACAAACAAATCTCTAAATACAATGAGAATCAAAGCCTAAGCTAAAACCGTGACCATTACTAACCATGCACGTTTAACATAGTGAAAATAATTAAACTTTTATACATATTTAAGAATATCTAGCATCTATTTTAGGACCCCTTTCCCATGAATAAAGAATTCTCATAATCTCCTATCAGTAAAATCAATAAACCACAAGTAGAATTGGTTTGCAAAAACACAATTCTTTGGAACTCTTGACAACAATCCCAATGTCTAACATCTAACACATCTTCTCTATTCTATAGTCTACAACTGCGTCCGTTGCTCTTGTCAAAACATATCATCTGCATCCCCTGCCGCACACCCTGTTAAGAACTCCCCACATCTACATCATTCACATAAACACAAACTCACATAAATACAGGTCTATCTATCTATCTACCATGGAACTTCCCCCAAAGTTTTGGGGGTAGCCAACATAAAAAAAGGGGAAGGGGGATTTTTCCTCTCCTGTTATCCCATTATCCACCACAATGAAGCTTCATATGCAGTCACCAAGATGACTGAAGGAAGCAGCAGGGCCTATCAGAATTGTCACGATCGCTCGCCATTCATTTCTATTTCTAGCACGCTCTTTTGCCTCTCTCACTTCTATCCACCTTTCACCCAAAACTTTCTTCAATCCATTGATCCACCTAAACTTTGGCCTTCCTTTTGTACTTCTCCCATCGACTCTATCATTCATCACCATCTTCAGCACATAGCCATTTTCCCTTCTCTCTACTTAGCCAAATCATCTCAACACATTCATATCCACTGTAGCTGCTAATTAATTTCTTACACCCGTTCTCACCCTTACTACTTCGTTCCCAACCCTATCTAGTTTCTATACACCAGCCATACTCCTCAGACACTTTATCTTAAAAACATTAATTTTCTGCTCTCCATCACTTCCATCCCCCACACCTCTAATCCTTACATCACATTTGGTACAATCACTTTCTCATACAGAACCCTCTTTACATTCATTCCTAACCCTCTATTCTTTACCACTCCCTTCGCTGCCTCCAACACTTTACATTCTTCATTCTTTCTTTGACGTACATGATCTGCTTCCACTCCACCATTTGCAGCAACAACAGACCCCAAGTACTTGAACTGATCCACTTCCTCAAGTAACCCTCCATTCAACATGACATTCAATCTAGCGCCTCCCTACCTTCTCGTGCATCTCATAACCTTACTCTTACCCACATTAAGTCTCAACTTCCTTCTCTCACAAGCCTTTCTAAGTCTGCAACTAATAAAGTATCATACATAAACAAAAATTAATTCACCTCCCACTCATGATCAATCTCATCTATCAGTTTCAATCCTCGACCAAACACTCGAGCATTCACCTCTTTTACAACTCCCTTAACAAGTAAATTGAACAACCATGGGAGCATCACACATCCTAGTCTTAGCCCCACTCTCACTAGAAACCACTTACTTACTTCATTTCCTATCCAAGCACATGCTTTACTGCCTATGTATAAACTCTTCACAGCTTGCAACAACCTTCCACCAATTCCATATAACTTCATCACGTTCCACATCCTTTCCCTATCAACTCTATCTTAAGCTTTCTCCATATCCATAAACGCAACATACACCTCCTTATCTTTTGCTAAATATTTCTCCCATATCTGCCTGACTGTAAAAACTTGATCCATACATCCCCTACCTCTCCTAAAAGTAGCCTGCAAATCTGAGATTGCATCCTCTGTTTTATCCTTAATCCTGTTAATCAAAACTCTACCATACATTTTTCCAAACACAATCAACAAACTAATACCTCTAGAATTACAACACTCATAAACGTCTCCCTTACCTTTGTAAAGCGGAACAATACACGCACACACCCAGTCCACTGGTACCATTGAGAATCTAAAACAGATATTAAACTATCTCACTAACCATTCAAGCATATACGTATATATAAACATAAATACGTGTGATATATGCATTTATATGATATATATATATATATATATATATATATATATATATATATATATATATGTGTGTGTGTGTGTGTGTGTGTGTAGATAGATAGATAGATAGATATATAGATAGACAGATAGATACGTAGATAGATAGATATGTGTGTGTGCGTGCGTGCGCCCTATTGTCTATTGTACTCTTGATTCAATTATTAAATTTGAATCAGCTTACGATTATAAGAAATAAAATAAGTAACTCATCTTATTTTCTCACTTCTATTGCTTTTCCTTTAAAAAATATTTTAAATGCATTATCAAGAGAAAAACCTAGCAACTTAAAAGCTTTGTGTAAAGACGACGTAAATAAGCTTTTCATCGGTGCCCTTTCAAAGCAGGTAATTGGCTTAACTGGTGTTTTTTTGGTAATCTGTCGTTAACGTATAAACTTTGTTTCGGAAAGGAAAAGGAGGCATTAGTTTGGCATGTTTCATTTCTTTATCGAAATAGCTGTTTCAGATGAGCTGAATGCAATATTAAATCTTGATGAATTGGGAATAAGATATTGCTATTCTTATATGTTAATAATCACTTCGACCTGTACGCCATTTGACGAATGCTTTTCTGTTCTCTTTCCTTGAGTTCACAAAGAATTATGAGATATTCTCTTGATTTACAAATCAAAAATTTTCGAACATGCCACGAAACAAGTTTTGTCACAGTAACAATTTTCCAGTCGTCCATGTTATTAAATCATTGTGCGTTCACCTTGCATGTGTGCTTGCTTTTGTTTTTGCTTCTATTTCAACGAAATATATACTCTTCGTGTTGGAGTCTCTTCCGTTGTCTTCTTGAACGTAATTGGATATGCTATCCTCCTTCTGATTGTCAGGAATCCAAAGAACTTGCGATGAAGCCAACCTGAAGGGAATCCAGATGGCATCCACGTGTGCACAAATTATCACTTCACCATTTCACCACACTCCAAAATCACTCTGTTAACGATACTTGGTACTTTATTTCATTATCAATAATTTAACTTTATAGGAAAATGAGGCTGCTTATTTACAAATACCCTAATAAATCGTGTCCTTTCTATACTATGCCCCCCCCCCCCCCAAAGGATTTTACAGTCGCAGTAGAACTTATTTATTTTTAAGTTGAATTCCTTATAGTATTGGAAACCCTTTTTTTCAAATTATCATATACTGTATATCATCCTGTTGACTTTTAAATATTTCATTTTCCCTTATAAGTTGCTCTTTTATTTCCAACATAATTATTACTATTCCTTTTTTTTCTTTCTTATCTTATCTTTATTAACACATTGACCTTCGTTTTTTGTCCGTTTATTCATCGTTCATAATTTTCTTTGAAGTTTTTATTCACTCCTTTCTTGACCCAGTTCTTTTCGTCTTGCAAGACTTCCACTCATTTCATTTTCATATTCATTCGAACTGAGAACTTCTTATGCAAATTACGCTGTCACTAACACAAGAAAATATCGAGATGAAGAAATTTTTTATTTAAATAGGAAGAAAAATATAATGAAATATTTAAAGTTCGTTTCCTTTCTGATGTTACAAAATTACCGCAATCATTGTACTTTGGCCACCGGCGATAGAAAACTAAGTCGCAGTTACATATATAAGGAGTTTCATGTATATTTTTAAGAATTATTTCATGAATAAGCTTTTATTACTCTTTTCTTTTTTTTGGAATTTTTATTGCCAATTTTATTTAGAATGCCTCTCTCAATGGAAAAATACATACAGTAGATATAGATTCATGACACTCTCATTATTTAATTTATTATAGTATAAGAAGCTCTTTTACCTGTTTTGTTGTATTTATATACCTGAAATGCAATCGCTTTCTATTACTCCAAAAAGGAATAATTACATTGTCATCTTCACTGCTGCCTCTGAAACAGCATTGTACCGCATGTGTTTCATAGACGCTCGTACACTGTAACGTTATTGTTTTTTTTTTTCATCAATTGTGCAAGGTGGCTGTTAGTTATTAACATAGAGGCGAGGTGAATGCAAGTGAAGTTTATTCAACTAGAAAACAAGTTGACAGGAAGAATAACAGAAAATTCAAACAATTTAAAACATGCGATAACAAGCTTAAACTGTTTTCTCTTAAAAGTGCGGGAGAGAGCAAGAGATGAAAAGAAAGAAGCAATAACATTACGGTGTACAAGCATGTATGAAACATGTGCGGTATATGGCTGCCCCCTAAAGAAGTCACTTGTGAAATAGGGCTCCCAGTTCTTGAGAGTCACTTTGTAGGCGAGTCATCTAACAAAAGATATGCAGGTTTTAGGCGATCAATAGTTTTCTTTTCTACGAGTTTTAATTAAAACAGCCTTCAGTGTGGGACGGATCACAAGGAAAGGGCCCCTGTAAGGGGACATTAGCTGTGGCTTGCTAGTGTCATTGCAAGAAAATGGGTTTTGCCGTGTGGAAGTTTGTCGGTATTTGTTGCTTCACGGGCGGGTTGGAAGTCTGGCAGCATGGAGTAAATTTTCCCTCAACATGGCATAGGCACTGGAGATTGCCGGAGGAGGTTTCAGACGGAATAATTAATGCAAGGACGGTTGGCCATACACCATTTCAGCTGGCGAGACATACAGGCCATCTATAGCAGTGGTACCTTGTCCCAGGGGGACCCAGGAAAGCTGAGTAAACCAGTTGGAGACATTGCAGCAGAACATCAAAGCTGCTTTGAGGGTGCGATGAAAATGTTTAACCATTCCGTTGGCTCCAGAGGTGAAGGTGGTTGTCTGATGTAGGGCAATGCCCAGGAGATTCGCTAATGATATCAACAATTGAGAAGTGAAAGTGGTATCCCTGTCAAAAGTAATGTGCTCAGGGGTATCAAATCTTACAATCCACCCCGAGAGTATGATGGATGTAATGAGGCAGATGTTGCCATTTGCATTGGGATGGCCAATGAGTGAAGCAGTCAGTGACGGTAAACGGGTAACAGTATCCTTGTGATGTGGGTAGGGGACCTACAACATCGAGGTGAATGTGGGGAAAACAAAGTTGAGGAAAGGTGCCCACTGCTGAATCCGTGTGTTGATGTACTTTTGAAACTTGGCATGAAGCACTGGTGTGGACCCAATCCTTGGCATCCTTAGTAATGCAGTGCCAAATGAACTTCATCTTCAGTCTCTATACAGTAGATTGGCACGGGGGATGTGAGAGGCTATGGGTAAAATCAAACATCTGTCAGCACATGAGGCAGGTATGGGCGGTCACAGCCTACCAGTATTGACATCACAGAGGAGAGTACCATCTTCCCAACGGAGGGATGTGCAGGATATCCTGCACTCGTGGTACTCAGATTCTTTTCGTTGGGCTTCTGTCAAGGTGTTGTAATCCAATCCCAGGTGAATGGCGACCAATTTGTTTCTTAACAGGGTTTCGGCAACGAGATTATCTTTCCAAGGGATGTGTTAAAGGGTGCAGTTGTATTCAGCCACGGCGGAGAGGTGTCGGTGTTGATTGGCAGAACAGGCGTTGGACTATCAAGTAATGGCCTGCACCAGAGGCATGTGCTTCATGTAAATGACAAAAGACGTACCCTCTAAGAAGTGGCAAAAGTGACAGACAGCCAAATGCACCGCTTGCAATTCGTGGTTGAAGGTGGAGTTGCCAGATTCTGCTTTGGACAGTTGTCTACTGAAGAAGGCCAATGGGTCGGGAGAGCCGCAGAACACCTGCACAAATACTGCATCAATAGCGACGTTACTGGCATCAGTGGACAGAGAGAGAGAGGGGCATGAGGCATGGGGAAGGTGACAGCAGCAACAGTTGGCAGGGTATTCTTCCCGATGCAGAAGTGCTTTGACGGTCGAGGTCGCGGGAAAGTTGTGAACAGCTGATGCCATCTTAGGGATGTGGTGGATTCCTTCAAGAGTGATGTCGTGACCTGGTAGTAGCGTCCTCGCACAGCGATTGCCAGACTGGGGTTCAAGTTCCGCTCAAACTCGTTAGTTCCTTTTTTCACTACAACCTCATCATCCTTGTGAGCTAAGGATGGGGTGTTTGGTGGAGCCAATAGGTCTATCTGCTGAATCATCAGCAGCCATTGCCGGGACCTCCCTGGTCAAAGCCTGGATGGAGAGGGGGTTTGGATGCTGATATGTATATTTGGTCAGTCTCAAGGGCATTGACCTGCTTGATAGGGTAATGTCACTGTCCCTTCCATCTGCCATTCATAAGAGGCCTTTAAACCTTCAAGAACGATACTTCATTGGCGACAAAGGTACACTTGTGGTACCGGATTACAAGACTTTTTTGTTGCACGGCGAGCGAAGCCTTTTGGTCACCCAATGGTTACTGAGAGCGCTAAAAAAGCTTGGCTATACGAGCGGCTGGCGATGGTGAGTACTGCTCCAGGAGGTATGTTTTGAGGGCTTCATACGCTATTGGGACATATCCCTTGGTCGCAAAGCCAATCAGAAATTACCAGGAAATTGTCTTTGCGGATGGCTGCGAGGTAATAGTCTGCTTTGCTATTTGAGCAAGTCACGCCATTGATGCAAAACTTATGAGTGTTTAGAAAAAAATTAACATTACAACCATACGTGACAATACACCTTACAAAGCGTAGCACAGTTTAAGTGGGTTATAATTATGGAAAAATAAGACATTGCAATAATATAAGAACCGAACTACTATACATAAAGGAAAATCGCACTATCAGTACTGGTGAAAGATAGTCTCATTACAAAAATAATAATATAGCAGCACTGCTAGCATTATTGTTAAGCACTGATATGGTTCTTACCAAGATTGTACTCTAATGTGAAAGATCTCTTTCATGATTTTATCAAAGGTGACCTTAAAACAAAGCAACGTTGCAACTGAAATATCATTATAGAAAGTTTTTAGAATTATCCAGAAATTAAAAAGCTTTATTGGATAGTAGGGTATATTATACCATTGATATTTTGATAAATTTCCGGTCGCTAATTATCATCTTAATAGAAAAACAAATGAAAATTTAATTTGCGTAAAATTGGGTTCTAGTGAGTTTTATTACGTGTGAATGAATACGATATACAAGTAAAAGGAAATATAGTTTTTTTATAGTTTATTTCTAGCTGTCTTTTCGTATGTTTCTTTCTAAATCCATTGAAGTGAAAGATGGAATTGTAGAATCTGCGTGCTGATAGATTTCTCTCTCTCTCTCTCTCTCTCTCTCTCTCTCTCTCTCTCTCTCTCTCTCTCTCTCTCTCTCTCTCTCTCTCTGTTTTGATATTTTCAGTGTTTTTTATTGTTAAAATCCATTGTTTACTTTTTGAAATTCTGTCGCATCAACCTTATACTTCGCATGAATAACCTATTCGGAGAGGGTTTTAAGAGGCATAACTGGATTAGTCATTACTTGATTTAAAAATTATACCTTACCTTAATTGCTTCCTTTTTCTATATACCGTCTAAGTAAATGGAACTTTTACAGAATAAATGCGAATATTGCAATATGAAGTTTTGTTATTTTAAGGCGAGTAAAAATGTTGGGGAATTCTTCGTATTGTAATACGTCTTTGAAATTGATCATAAAACCTCTATTGAGAGGCTGGAAAGATAAAAGATAATCAGTCACCAAATACGAAATAGCAAACCTCTAGATATCTCTTATTGCAGCAGCAATGCATCTTGTTACAAAGAATTAAAATCCACGTGAGTTGAAGTATATTGAATCGTATATGTTTAGATTTATCTCAAAAACATTTAAATGGTGATCGCCCATCGTTTCAAGGCTTAAGTATTTTTACGAAAAGGGTACATCAATCTGATGGATTCACTGAATAGGAATGTAAAAATAATACTTTATCTCTCTCTCTCTCTCTCTCTCTCTCTCTCTCTCTCTCTCTCTCTCTCTCTCTCTCTCTCTCTCTCTCTCTCTCTCTCTCTCTCTCTCTCTCTTCTTCTAACCGAAATACTTTTTATTGTTGTAGTTGTTTTTTCCCTTGATTTTAGCGGTCTCCACGTCTTCAAGTTTGAACTTATTTGTGGTTACAAGAAACGTAAATTGATGACTACTTAGTAGGTCTGTTTTGATAAAAAAAAAATAATCTCACGTCGGGCTTTCAGTCTAATAATACTTGTCCAAAACTAATTTTTCATTTTTTTGATAATCAATTGTTGTTTTACTTCAATAAACTTGCATTTTTATGGAACAGATTAATAGAGTAAATATTCATTTCAAGACTGAAATGCTTCCAACAATGATGCAGTAAATGCTCCTCGCTTAGTGTTCGTGGCTCATGGTTACAGCTGTTTCCTTTCTTACTAACATAGATTTGCGTTATGTTAACGTTTCACAAAATCATTAAAGTTGTTTCCTGAAGCGAACCTCGCACAAGAAGCAACAATCCAAATGAAAATTGTTTAGGCAAATATGAACGAATACCAACTATGCATTTCATTGCAATATTTTTGTCATTCCAAATAATCGTTATTTGTTTCAGTTGTTAATCATTAAAGCATCCACTCCTTTATTTGTTTTTCGTCTAGAGAGCCTCAGTTTCTAATTCCCCTCTGTTTGCTTTTCATTTTCCCCTTCTTTCTTTTATCTCCTCTATTTAGTCTTTATCTTTACCCACGTTCTGTATTGCTTGACCCCTTCATCTGCTCTTTTTAATGCCATCACTTTTTTCATGTTAAACATTTCCTTGTTTTTCTTTTTTTCTTTTTTTCCCATTAGGTTCTCCGTTTTCTATTGGAAAAGTAAAAATAGTCTCCTTTCCGTTATGATATAAATACTCAAGGTGCGTATAATTGTACTGTCTTTTTTTTTTCTCTCTCTCTCTTTAATTTTGTAGGGTTTGATATATAGAAAGGATGGAGGATGATATTTGGATAGAGGAATGTACAGAAGGTAGATGGATATAAGGTCGTACAGGATTGATTGACTGAGGTCTTACAGGAAAAGGTCCTTAATATCTTGGAAGATGGAAACTAGATGTGAATTATACAGTGCGGAATGTTTGTTGGTGTGGGGACGTGTTGCATTTTCTTTAACAGGACAGCCACATCATTATATAATGGCCCATGAATACTGTTCCTCACTGACAAATTAACTCTATTATTATTATTATTATTATTATTATTATATGCTAAGTTACACCCCTAGTTGGAAAAGTAGAATGCTGTAATCCCAGAGGCTCCAACGGGGAAAATAGCCCAGTAAGGAAAGAAAACAAGGAAAAAATAAATATTTTAAGAATAATATTAAAATAAATATCTCCTATATAAACTATAAAAACTTTAACAAAACATGAGGAAGAGAAATTAGATAGAATCGTGTGCTCGAGTGTACCCTTAAGCAAGAGAACTCTAACCCAAGATAGTGGAAGACCATGGTACAGAGGCTATGGCACTACCCAAGACTAGAGAACAATGGTTTGATTTTGGAGTGTCCTTCTCCTAGAAGAGCTGCTTACCATAGCTAAAGAGTCTCTTCTACCCTTACCAAAAGCCAAGTAGCCACTGAACAATTACAGCGCAGTAGTTAACCCCTAGGGTGAAGAAGAATTGTTTGGTAATCTCAGTATTGTCAGGTTTATGAGGACAGAGGAGAATCTGTAAAGAATATGCCAGACTATTCGGTGTATGTGTAGGCAAAGGAAAAGTGAACTGTAACCAGAGAGAAGGATCCAATGTAGTACTGTCTGGCCAGTCAAAGGACCCCATAACTCTCTAGCGGTAGTATCTCAACGGGTGGCTGGTGCCCTGGCCAACCTACTACCTATTCTAGGTTTCAAGAACGACTCTACGTCCCACCATCTCGTCTAATAAGATAAATCTATGACAGCATTGAGAGTCGGTCATTGCACTTCTGCATAACAATTGTCAGCTAATTCACTAATCATGTAGTCCATTATGGTCAACCACATCTTTTCAAGATGAATACATTACTTAAATTACCCTTTTATCTCTTGATACGAGGACTCGATGGTTTCTTTGAGGATGTACCTTTATACATTGGATACTGGATAGTATTGACATTTCTTTCGAGATTCTTTGGCAGTCCTCTGTAGTGATGCCATCTGGTATTTATCGAGGTATCCCTTACCCTTTAACATTGGGCTGTTGATCAAATGTGTGAGTTTATGCTCTTGCAAAAGCAGTCATCTCACCCTAATAATTTCGCATGGCAAGGACTTAGTTCTTCCTTCTTTGAGGAAATAAAAATGTCGTCGTCAGTTGCGATGGACAGTTATTAGATGTGCAGTATATTTAAATGAAGAAGGGTTGCTCGAAACCCTAATGGTAAGCCTTTTGTTTAGATATGAGGAATTGCTAATGCTGGGAAAGGTTTATAGTACATGGGGTTCATGCAGATTAAATATTGATGATACTGTAATTCATATGCGGGTTTTCTATCGAGCTATTCCTGTTACTGAAAGTGGCTTAATTAGACAGACACTCAGACATACACACACCACAAATGGGATTTGTTATCGGATTTTATAAGATTTCTATACTCTTTGATCAATTACATATAAGAATATATGTTAATTATACAAGTGTTGAATTTTTAATTTACTTAAAATTGAAGAGACAAAAATGAGTTATTATTAGGATAAGGAGTTTTAGAAAGGATAGATATTGGTTTGAATTGAAACATAGATTAGCTTTGTATATTATCCCTTTTAAAAAGTCATAAAAACAATTTTCTTTCAATCTTCCAGTAATTTTTTCCTTCTAATTTACATTTACCTTTTACGAAAGATTTAATTTTCGATAGATGATTGTCTGAGACAACCAAGGAACATTGCAAGCAAGAAACGGAAGTTTTTGCAAAAGATTAATTTAGACAAATAAAGTAAATTGATACTAGGTAAATGAAGAATAGAATAAAAGTAATTACAAAAGATGAATTAAAAAAATAAGCAAATTGAAATAGGTCGTTTAAAGAATTAAGTATTTTTTCTGACGTACTCGATACATGCATATTTGTACATAAAATTAAGGGGAGTAGACAAGAAATGTAAATTCTTACGTCAAGTTACGACGAAATATCAAGTAGCAAATTCAGTCTAACGGAAGTAAAGTAAAAGTAGGAATTTCTTTCGCAGAAGTTTGTGAAAATAGTTGTACATTATTCACGAGTGTTAAAGAGCCATCCTAATGTATGGTAACCTCATTTTATTTCCAAGTTGTTTATTTTCTTTTTCTTTTTTCTGTTCCTAATGGCGAAGGTCGTGTAAATTCTGTTGTCTTCTTCTATAGTATTTAATCATGTCTTAATTATATAATCAATACGAATAAGAAGAAAATATCACCTGTAAATTTTACCTTCTGAAGATGTGCGACCAAAAGGTGAGTTGATTTTTCTTTATTTTTCTTAAGGTTCAGACGTTATTCTATATTCGGCGCAACATCAATAAGTCTTTTGTTTCATATCTATTTTACATTGTTCCCACATCCAAATATTTCTCGTTCATTTTAACACTTTCCTCGATGTTTTTCATAACACATTTTCAACTTTATTTCTTTCCCTTCCTTGAATTGTTCTGGTTTTCCGACATCCTTTCCTGCATATTTTTTCTTATATTTTCCCATTTCTGTACATATTTTATTTGTGTTCCGAAATTGTATTATTGCTTTTGGGGTTTTATTTTTTTTTCATGATAAATAATGTGTCATTCATAAAAAGAGTTTAATTCTCTTAATCGTTATCAATCGCTTAAACGCATTCATTATGTTATGCGGATTTTTTTTTTTTTTTTTTTTTTTTTTTTTGCTGAAATAAGTCAGTATTATGATTAATTTTTCCTACTTTATAGGAATTAAAATTTTGGCAAACTAAGTCACGTGATATATTTTATTTTTTATTAGGGTTAATTAGTGTTCACTGTTCCCCTATACTCTTTTATTGCATAAACTTGAAATGTAATCTGTGTTCCTAAAATAGCAAAAGGAATACTTGCACTCTCTCTCTCTCTCTCTCTCTCTCTCTCTCTCTCTCTCTCTCTCTCTCTCTCTCTCTCTCTCTCTGTTGTTTCATTCTATGGGTATCTATTAGTAATAACAGCACTTTCATTGTTTTTAAACGGCTTTTTCCAGGAAGGATTGGCTATACCAAGACTTGGCTAGACTGTTCTATCACACCAAAATAAGTTTCTTTTTACTTGTATACTGTGTTATGTACTTCTTCCATATATCTATTAATTTCTACGAGTTTCACAATCCAGAACACCGGGTCTTTGTAAGAATATATCATTTAGAATATATGTTTTGTGAACTAATTGTGATGCAAAGTGAATAATTTCTGTTTACCGTATGTTATTCTCTAGTGATAGGGAATAAATTAATTTAATTTAAATACCTTATGGTAACTTATTTGCAATGGAAAATCCCCCTTTCCCTTTGGATAAAAGGTATGATATTTCACAACAAGAGTACTTTCCCATAAGGTTCCTACATTCCCTCTTTCTGAGTTCATTTGGTTTGAAATCTTCATTTGGTAATTTCTTATGTTCCTTTCCTAATGCCATCGTTACTCAGAACAGTTTTTTTAATAAAATGATAGTTCTCCAATAGTGTTTATCAGATGAACTTCCTATGTCTGTGCGTTTTTTATTTGAATTGAACATACCATCATAATAACTTTTTTCTTTTACTTAAGACATACTGCCAAATCGATCTGCTGACTCAGGCGACCATTACATCCCCAGAAGAATGAGATCAGCATTTATATGTCTGACAGCATTCGACCTCATTTGTGAAAGGACATTGCTGGGAATTTCCTTTGAGCGTTATCGTCTCATTAACTTTTAGTAATTGCTTGTCCTTCTTCCCTCTCATCTTTGGAGTTATGGGTCATCATTTGTTCCACGTCAGCAATATTTCAAGGGCCATTGAGAGTTTTTATTTTCTCTGATAACCCACTCGACTTAGTTCTATGCATTTACCCTTCATGTTAAAAGCCATATCGCGAATGACATGTTTTTAAGGAATCTTAAAGAATGTTCTTTCTGGAAACATCTCTCGCAGATTAAATCTTTTATTCTTATAATTGGTTAATATAGAAAGGAAATTATACATTACTTTTATATCCTGATGTGTAATTTTCTCTCGTACCTTTATCTAACCGTTTACTACATTATAGTGAAAACATTCTTAACTCCCATCCCGTGGGCCTGGAGTTCGAGAGCCGCTCAAACTCAAAGTCCGATATGTTTCGTTAGTGTTAACAACCTTCGTCAATGGGACTTTAGGAGTTGGGGTTTGGTTTGGGTGAAACTATAAGCCTTCATCCTGAGCTATCAGCAGCCAAAGCCTTGTCCTCCCTGGTCTTATCTTGGATGCAGAGGATCTTAGTCACTGGTTATGTTTTTACATGGTCGGTCTTCAGGACTCGCCTCTGCTGTTCATAATCGACGTCTAAACCAATCGTTTTGTCTAGCCACTTCTGAAATGCTTTCCCTTTCATATTGCGCCAGGTATAGCCACCACCCCATCTTCCCCAAAAAGCAGAAATTATTTTTGGTCTGTTAACTTCTTCGTTTCGTAAACACTTGCTGCCTAGAGATTTATCTGAATGTACTCTTTCCTATTCCATATCATTGGGAAATTATGTTTATTACTTTCCCCAATGATTCCGCAGTGTTTTCCACCTTTAAATTTCTCCCTTTTTTAAATATATTACGATTTTAAAGCTAAAATACTATTTCTCCATACATGTTTACTCACGAAGTACAGTTTCTCTATTTTATTACAACTTCTGCACATGGTGGCTTGGGCTAACTAACCCTTTTCTTCCCCCCCCCCCCCACCCAGTTCTTGGTGTTTGATTGATTTGTCTTAAATATCAAATATCTGTACCTATTGATCGAGATTTATCACCGTTTCTATCATACTCAATTGACCATTAAATCAAGATAACCATGATTCATGAAATTCAGTTTCCTTTCGTAAATATGGGGTTTAAAATCGTTTTAAATTGCTCTTCTGTTTATGAAGTATTTAATTTCAGGTTCAGAACCGATTCGATTTTCTGCAGATTGATTTTCGATCCGGTTTTGCTTACAATATTATTTAGTTTGCCTTTTCGATAGAGTAATTTTGTAGTAATTCTCAAAATAAACTTATAATTTATATTAAATCTGTTAAGTTTGGAGAGTAATATAATATCCTAGGAAAGATTTCTCCATCCAACAGTTCCTGAGTATCCAGACCAGTGATTCAGGTCAATATTATCTGAATATTTGTACTTTGGTGGGAAAAAATCTACATGAAGTAATTCATAAAGTTAATTTATCCATGATTTATATGATATTATATCATATTATATTATATTGTATATTATATTATATTATGTAACACTACTTTATATTGTAATGCATTTATCATAATATAGTATATATTACATGATGTAATATTATAATACATTCTATTACCGAAGAGACCCCTGCTGACTTTTCTGATAAAACTCTGAACTTTAGGGAATATTCTCAACGCGGAAGAATGTCAGTATCCGGGAATTTAAAGTTTGTAAAGTATGCTGGGGGTGGTTTGAATAAGTAAATAGTTCCTCTTGTATATATAATTGAGAGAGAGAGAGAGAGAGAGAGAGAGAGAGAGAGAGAGAGAGAGAGAGAGAGAGAGAGACAGACAGACAGACAGAGAGAGAGAGAGAGAGAGAGAGAGAGAGAGAGAGAGAGAGAGAGAGAGAGAGAGAGAGTATTCAAGTTTTAATCTCAAAGTGCAAAACTATCTGATACTTCAGAAGCCTGTAAGTGTTCGTAACAGTCGCACGATGTAATGAGTTTTCAAATACCCTTAATTGTAATTCATAGTTTCAGCCACAAAGGGAGTTATTTTATGTACAATAAAAAAATATCTTTTTATTCTAAAATTAATAGAGCTTGCAATGGATCGACATGTAAGAAAATAAGACTATAAAAGTATACGTCTATTTTTTAAGCCTAAATTGTATTCGAATAGTTATCTCTATAGAGTTTTGACAATAAGATATAGTTCCCCTACAGTTAAAGTGCCGATAATTAATATTCTTCGGTCTCTAGCAGGCAAGTGGTCTGTTTGTGATCAGGTTCCATTTTTCGTGTAACTAATTGTATTGTAATTTAATCGGTGCTTTATAAATGCTATTTGAGATCCCTTAATTTGACCAGCCATATTGACGTATTTCTGATTTTCCTTACATTTTGCTCCTATTCTTTTTTATTAAAACCCAAACTCCTTCCTTCCAATTTCGTTTTCCTTATTTCTTCGGGCCTTTGATCTGAAAAAGTAAATCATTTATGAAATTTCCCTTTTTTTCTTATTTATATAAAGAATTTTTTAATTTAGGCAGCCTTGATCTGTTCCAACTCATATACTATTTCCTCTCTGTTTGACTAAATGATTTACCTATACTCATTTTTTATAATGAGGCGCATTTGCACTAACTCGCAGCGGTGCCCTTTTAGCCCGGAAAAGTTTCCTGATATCTGATTGGTATGAATTATCTTGCCTAACCAATCAGCGAGTAGGAAACTTTTCCGAGCTAAAAGGGCACCCCGGCGAATCGGTGCAAATCTGGCTCACTAAAAAGAATTTACTATAGTAGTAATACCCACCTTCCCATCACCACAAACCCTTTTATCGATTTCATTAGTAGTGTTCCTCATTATAATAAGATAAATTGCAATCCTTACGAAAGTGAGATAGGTAAACGAACCTAGGATTGATGACAGAAAGGCCGACATTAAGATTGTTTTCAACCGAATGGTTTGATGCTTCTCAAATTTGGAATTAATGAAGATCAACGATATCCTTCACACGTTGCCCACTCGGAGAAATTCCGAGCGGCAGTGATTTACTAGCCGCGTGCACCGCTAACACACGCAGTTCCAGTGTAGCCTCCTAACCAGCGAAAATGTTCATGTGTGTAAAAAATAATTTCATGTGAATTTAGCCACGCGAGCGGATTTTTCTCCCTACGGAAATTTTTTGCTGATTAGGAGACATTTCCAATCCGCACGGACAAAACCGCGAGGAATCATTGCACTTGTGTGAAGTGAGCCTAATAATGAAACTGTAAACACACGGCCACCAAAGCAGTAGATGGTTTGACCTTTATGACAACTTTTGATTTATCTCTATCCTCAAGTTAAGGAATATCTAGTTTCCTGCTGCTTTTCCTGATTGCTGTTATACCACTTCCTCGGAGAACGCAATACTATCGTTCTTTTCTAAGGTAGAGTCTACTGTCTTATTCACTTTACGCCATTATGTTTAGTTCTGAATTATGTAAAGACATTTGAGCGCATGTATTATTTAACCTTCACAAAAAAAACAGAACAATGATGATATCGGAGTGAAAATGTTCTACACGTGAAAGAAACTGGATAATTTGAACTTGTTTCTGTTCATAAGCTCTATAGTATTGGAATCATAGAGATTAACAATGAAAACAAGAAGATTAAAGTATCATGTTGATTGATTGATTTATTTTGAGTTTTCTGAGATCATAAGGCTGTCGATTTCTACTGAAACTTCGTTACTGGAGTTCTCAGCCTTTTTTTATGTGACCCCATTGACACAATGAGACTATATACTCTTGCACTGGACCTGCTTTACGAAGTGAGAAAGAAAATCCTTTTGCGGGTTAAACTTCCGAGAAAAAATTCGACATTGGTCAACTGGAACTTGTTAGTTGTCAAAGAGTTGCCTGATATAAAGAAACCCTCGAATTTGGACCCAAAAGACTTTGTAGTTTATACTTTTGCCATTTGAAAAATAAATCCCTCGGGTTCGTTGAGATGGTGACTTACGAATGTTCAATTTGACCATTCTATGGAGGTACATAAAAGTGTATTATTCCTATCTTCATTGTTTTTTGTTTTTTGTTTCCTCGTCCCTGTTATCATTAGTAGTACATATTAAAATTATTTTTGATTGATATCATTTTGCAATGAAAAACAATTACGGATAGAATTTTGAAAAAAAAAAAAAAAAAAAAAAAAAACGCCTACGTCTAATATTTATTTTTTTATTTTAAATGCCAATTGTCAGAGTTGGTATTTATTTAAATTTTCATTTTTTGTGTTTTGTTAACTTAATCCTGATGATAAACATATTAATGATAATGATAATAATAATGATATGAATAATGATAATAATAATGATATGAATAATGATAAGACAATAATGAATATTGATAAACAAAATGATATTGACAATAGTAATAATGATAATAATATTAGTAATATTACTAGCAGTAATACTTATAGTAATCGTAAAAGACATTGGTTATTAGGATCCATATACAGATTTGGATTTTTTTTTTTGTTCAAAAATGAAACATTCCAAATGTATAATCTGGCACACAGGTTGTATAGTATCAAACTGTTTAATTCCCCCTAAATTGTAATGATTCACTGATCAAATATTTTTTATCTTTTATGTAAGAAGAAAGAAAATCATCCTAAGTAATCAACTGTCCACTCTGCTGGCAATGAAATTCCGGGGTTAAAACTTAGGTTGTAATTTATTCAATCTTTTCAAATAAATCACTAAAATATAATTATTCTATATTAATTATTTAAGCGTTCTTAACATTATAGATACTATTCTTTCATCACATACGTCAAATCAAACCAAAATTTTTTTTAGGTGCATAGGTTACTGAAAACCAGGATCTAATATATTTTCATTTTTAACCCATATCAAAATTTATAAGGTAACGCTGGATAATAGTGACAGATGCTCTATACTCTGGCAGCCCGTGAAAGAAAATCAGATTTTTTTCAATGAATACAAAAAGTCTGGTGTGATCTTTTGTCGATATATGTGGATGTTTAGAAGTATTGAAAAACTTACGGATAGTTTTTCCTTTTAAGTGCAGCAAGGCATTGTACATTGAAATGTTACTCATAAATAATAAAAAAAATAATAATAATAATAATAATAATAACAATAATAATAATAATAATAATAATAATAATAATAATAATAATCCTAGATACAAGTTTCTAATGAAAGGACACTACAAGTAATATGTAAATTTACTCCATTACTTTTGGATTAATTTAATATAAGGTAAACAAGTCAACAACTTAAAGTGATTATCATTGACCTCATATCAACAAAATTCCATCACCAGAACTTATAACCATTTCATCAATCTTTATTTATTTATTTTAATTTTTTTTTTTTTGCAGTTACGATAGATAATCTCTCTCTCTCTCTCTCTCTCTCTCTCTCTCTCTCTCTCTCTCTCTCTCTCTCTCTCACAAAGAAGCACGACACTAAAAGCTTTTTTATGCTGCGCAAACATATCTGTAAAATATGTAGAGGAATAAAAATTTCAGATAACATAAATAACTTCCGTTATGTCATCCAGGAAGACAGTGAACTAATATACAGTAACTTTGTCTTGAAAACGTTGTAATGAGAGATTTCCATCAAAAGAATAGGGAATCGATGAACTGGGAGAGAGAGAGAGAGAGAGAGAGAGAGAGAGAGAGAGAGAGAGAGAGATTTATCGTGAAATTTTTCAAATATCCGGCTTTCGGTTTATCTGATAAGCTTTCAAAATAACCACACTAAAGGTTTCTGTTACTGTTTGCATATATAAGCATCGGATGCCATGTTTGTCTCCAACGGAAAAGGAAAATATGACAAAATTTAATTTCCGTTTGGTTCTTTAAAAGGAAAGTCATAAATGAAAATCGATAGTGTATCCTTTCCAGATACTCAGAGGTATTTCATGAACTGTTCATAAAATACTAATTTGTCTTGATATTTTTCTGTACTATTTATCCGTCATAAATTAATTTTACTTCTTATTTCTAATCAATGTGACATATATTTGATTGTTTAGTAGTTGGAAATGCATCTGTAATTGATCAATGAAGCTGTTGGAGAGTCTTGATGCAAATTTTACTCGAATTCTTACATTCCCCTTACCATCGACATTGCTAAAAACAAACATCACTGACTTTACAGTTATTATTTAAATTTGCATTTATAGATAAGGAATGTTTAGCTAGGCGTCTCTTCATTATTGCTTTTGTGTGTTATTTTGTTATAGTCTGATAATCGTTGCGGTATCCTTCAAAAATTAGTTATCAATTGCAATACATCACAAATTCGCTTACCGTGTTACCCTTGAGCTTAATATCCTTCCACGAAATGCTATATTTGTCAATCTTAAGTATGAAGACGGTGTGTATCTTAAGATTTTGAATCACAGTGAATGCAATGGTGGGAACAATTATAAATTCAAAGTGCAAATAAAGATGACCTTTATCTCAGCAAGATAGCACCAATTGCCGTCAGACCAGTACACATTTTACATACAAATCTCTAAATACAATGAGAATCAAAGCCAAGGCTAAAACCGTGACCATTACTAACCATGCACGTTGAACATAGGGAAAATAATTAGACTTTTTTACATATTTATGAATATCTAGCATCTATTTTAGGACCCCTTTCCCATGAATTAAGAATTCTCACAATCTCTATCAATAAAATCAATAAACCACAAATAGAGTTGGTTTGCAAAAACACAGGTCTTTGGAACTCTTGTCAACAATCTGTACCAACCGTGTGTCACACGATCGTACATAGTAACGACATTTAATTTTTTGTTTGTATTATGCTTGTATCTTCGCTCTCCCCTCGCACTGATAAGAAACTGAAATAACATGTCTGTTTTTCTCACCGTTAACTGTTAACCGGTGAGCTTTTCGGTTGAACATGAAATTTCCTGTTATGTTTTGTATGCCCTTTTTGCCTGCAGTTTATGTATATAAAAACGAGTGTTCTGTAATAAAGTTTACTCAGTTGCTTACATACTGCCTTTGAGTCACAACCTTCTCTAGGCTCGTCACAAATCCCAATGTCTAAAATCCAACACATCCTCTATATTGTAGTCTACAAATGCATCCGTTGCTCTTGTCAAAACATATCATCTGCATCCCCTGCTGCACACCCTGTTAAGAACTCCCTATATCTATATCATTCACATAAACACAAACTCACATAAATACAGGTCTATCTATCTATCTACCATGGCACTTCCCCCAATTTTGGGGGGTAGCCAACATAAAAAAGGGGGGGGGGGGGATTTTTCTTCTCCCGTTATCGCGTTATCCACCAAAATGAAGCTTCATATGCAGTCATCAAGGTGACAGAAGGAAGCAGCAGGGCCTATCAGAACTGTCACGATTGCTCTCCATTCATTCCTATTTCTAGCACGCTCTTTTGCCTCTCTCACATCTATCCACCTTTCACCCAGAACTTTCTTCAATCCATTAATCCACCTAAACTTTGGCCTTCCTTTTGTACTTCTCCCATCGACTCTATCATTCATCACCATCTTCAGCAGTCACCCATTTTCCCTTCTCTCTACTTAGCCAAATCACCTCAACACATTCATATCCACTGTAGCTGCTAATTAATTTCTTACACCCGTTCTCACCCTTACTACTTCGTTCCCAACCCTATCTAGTTTATATACACCAGCCATACTCCTCAGACACTTTATTTTAAAAACATTAATTTTCTGCTCT
This sequence comes from Palaemon carinicauda, assembly GCF_036898095.1. NCBI lineage: Eukaryota > Metazoa > Arthropoda > Malacostraca > Decapoda > Palaemonidae > Palaemon > Palaemon carinicauda. The sequence goes on from NC_090730.1 coordinate 137,172,001, forward strand.
CCATCACTTCCATCACATTTGGTACAATCACTTTCTCATACAGAACTCTCTTCACATTCATTCCTAACCCTCTATTCTTTACCACTCCTTCATTGCCGCCAACACTTTACATCCTTCATTCACTCTCTGATATACAAGATCTGCTTCCACTCCACCATTTGCAGCAACAACAGACCCCAAGTGCTTAAACTGATCTACTTCCTCAAGGAACTCTCCATCCAACATGACATTCAATCTAGCACCACCCTACCTTCTCGTGCATCTCATAACCTTACTCTTACCCACATTAAGTCTCAACTTCCTTCTCTCACAAACCCTTCTAAGTTTGCAACTAATAAAGTATCATACGTAAACAAAAATTGATTCACCTCCCACTCATGATCACTCTCATCTCTCAGTTTCAATTCTCGACCAAACACTCGAGCATTCACCTCTTTTACAACTCCCTTAACAAGTAAATTGAACAACCATGGGAGCATCACACATCCTAGTCTTAGCCCCACTCTCACTAGAAACCACTTACTTATTTCATTCCTATCCAAGCACATGCTTTACTGCCTATGTATAAACTCTTCACAGCTTGCAACAACCTTCCACCAATTCCATATAACTTCATCACGTTCCACATCGGTTCCTTATCAACTCTATCTTAAGCTTTCTCCATATGCTTAAACGCAACATACACCTCCTTATCTTTTGCTAAACATTTCTCCCATATCTGCCTGACTGTAAAAAACCTGATCCATACATCCCCTACCTCTCCTAAAAGTAGCCTGCACATCTGAGATTGCATCCTCTGTTTTATCCTTAATCCTGTTAATCAAAATTCTACCATACACTTTTCCAACCACAATCAACAAACTAATACCTCTAGAATTACAACACTCATAAACATCTCCCTTACCTTTGTAAAGAGGAACAATACACGCACACACCCCGTCCACTGGTACCATTGAGAACATAAAACAGATATTAAACTATCGCACTAACCATTCAAGCATATACATATATATAAACATAAATACGTGTGATATATGCAATTATATGATACATATGTATACATATACATATATATATATAAATATATATATATATATAAATAAATTTCTACCTCATACTTGGGATCGAACGCTAGCCCCTTCTAATGAAAGGCCAGGTCGAAACCAACCATGCCACGAGAGCCCATAAAAGGAAATCTGAACCTGACACTAATCTAGCTGTCCGAGGATTTACCTGGTGAGACATCAGTCTCTTTACCAGCGAGTTTTACCAGATTTCCCCGGGCCACCACGTGACACAATTGGTAGTAATTCATTCAAATTACCCCTAATGAGTCAATATGGATAAATATCAACACAACATCGTGTTCAAATAGAAATAAATTTCTACCTCATACTTGGGATCGAACGCTAGCCCCTTCTAATGAAAGGCCAGGTCGAAACCAACCATGCCACGAGAGCCCATAAAGGGAAATCTGAACCTGACACTAATCTAGCTGTCCGGACAGCTAGATTAGTGTCAGGTTCAGATATGGTTGGTTTCGACCTGGCCTTTCATTAGAAGGGGCTAGCGTTCGATCCCAAGTATGAGGTAGAAATTTATTTCTATTTGAACACGATGTTGTGTTGATATTTATCCATATATATATATATATATATATATATATATATATATATATATATATATATATATATATAGACATAGGTAGATAGATAGATATATAGATATGTGTGTGCGTGCGTGCGCCCTAGTGTCTATTATACTCTTGATTCCAATATTATATTTGAATCATCTTAGGACTATAAGAAATAAAATAAGTAACTCATCTCTTTTTCTCACTTCTATTGCTTTTCCTTTAAAAAATATTTTAAATGCATTAACAGGAGAAAAACCTAGCAACTTAAAAGCTTTGTGTAAAGACGACGTATATAAGCTAAATAAGCTTTTCATCAGCGCCCTTTCAAAACAGGTAATTGGCTTAACTGATGTTTTTTCCGGTAATCTGTCGTTAACGTATAAACTTTGTTTCGGAAAGGAAAAGGAGGCATTAGTTCGGCATGCTTAATTTGTTTATCAAAATAGCTGTTTCAGATGAGCTGAATGCAATATTAAATTTTGATGAATCGGGAATAAGATATTGCTATTTTTATATGTTAATAATCACTTCGACATATACGCCCTTTGACCTTTACTTATATTGCAAACTCGAATGTTTTTGTTCTCTTTCCTTGAGTTCACAAAGAATTATGAGATATTCCCTTGATTTACAAATAGAAAATTTTCGAACCTGCCACGAAACAAGTTTTGTCACAGTAACAATTTTCCAGTCGTCCATGTTATTAAATAATTGTACATTCACTTTGCAATTGTTCTTGCTTTTGTTATTGCTTCTATTTCAACGCAATATATACTCTTCGTGTTGGAGTCTTTTCTGTTCTCTGTTTAAACGTAATTGGATATGCTATCCTCTTTCTGATTGTCAGGAATCCAAAGAACTTGCGATGAAGCCAACCTGAAGGGAATCCAGATCGAATCCACGCGTACAGAAAATATTAGTTCGCCATTTCACCTCACTCCAAAATCACTCTGTTAACGATATTTGGTACTTTATTTGATTATCAATATTCTAAATTTATAGGAAAATGAGGCTGTTTATTTTCAAATACCCTAATAAATTGTGTCCTTTCTGTACTATGCCCCCCCCCCCCCCCCACATAGGATTTTACAGTCGCAGTAGATCGCATTTATTTTTAAGTTAAATTCCTTATAGTATTGGAAACCCTTTTTTTTTAATTATCATATACTGTATATCATCCTGTTGACTTTTAAATATTTCATATTCCCTTATCAGTTGCTCTTTTATTTAAAACATAAGTATTACTATTCGTTTTTTTCTTTCTTATCTTATTTTTATTAACATATTTACCTTCGTTTTTTGTCCGTTTACTCATCGTTCATAATTTTCTTTGAAGTTTTTATTCACTCCTTTCTTGGCCGAATTCTTTTCGTCTTGCAAGACTTCCACTCATTTCATTTTCATATTCATTCGAACTGAGAACTTCTTATGCAAATTACGCTGTCACCAACACAAGAAAATATCGAGATGAAGAAATTTGTTATCTAAATAGGAAGAAAAATATAATGAAATATTTAAAGTTCGTTTCCTTTCTGATGTTACAAAATTACCGCAATCATTGTACTTTGGCCACCGGCGATAGAAAACTAAGTCGCAGTTACATATATAATGAGTTTCATGTATATTTTTAAGAATTATTTCATGAATAAGCTTTTATTACTCTTTTCTTTTTTTGGAATTTTTATTGCCAATTTTATCTAGAATGCCTCTCTCAATGGAAAAATACACGCAGTAGACATAGATTCAAGACACACTCATTATTTAATTTATTGTAGTATAAGAAGCTCTTTTACCTGTTTTGTTGTATTTATATACCTGAAATGCAATCGCTTTCTATTACTCCTAAAAGAAATAATTACATTGTCATCTTCACTGCTGCCTCTGAAACAGCATTGTACCGCACGTGTTTCATAGACGCTCGTACACTGTAACGTTATTGTTTTTTTTTCACCAATTGTGCGAGGTGACTGTTAGTTATTAACAGAGAGGCGAGGTGAATCCAAGTGGAGTTTATTCAATAAGAAAGTTTATATACAGTTAGTTGACAGGAAGAATAGCACAAAATTCAAACAGTATGAAACATGCAATAACAATCTTAACTCTTTTCTCTTATAAGTGCGGGAGAGAGGGAGAGATAACAAGAAAGAAGCAATAACGTTACGGTATATGAAACACGTGCGGTATATGGCTGCCCCCTAATGTCATATGTGAAATAGGGATCCCAGTTCTTGAGAGTCACTTTGTAGGAGAGTCATCTAACAGAAGACATGCAGGTTTTAAGCGATCAATATTTTTCTTTTTCACGAGTTTTAATTAAAAAAGCCTTCGGTGTGAGATGAATCATAAGGAAAGGCATTAGCTGTGGCTTGCTAGTGTCAGCAAGAAAACGGGCGTTGCCCTCTGCAAATCTGTCTGTATTTGTTGCTTCACTGGCGGGTTGGAAGTCTGGCAGCATGGAGTAAATTTTCCCTCAACATGGCATAGGCACTGGAGATTGCCGGAGGAGGTTGCAGACGGAAAAATTTATGCAAGGATGGTTGGCCATACACCATTTCAGCTGGCGAGACTTAAGCGGGGTTTACACGGCCGAGCAGCTCGCCGAGCCCGGTTGTCGAACCTACTTGTAGAACGGCTCGAAGAGCTTTCAGACAGTACATCGAGCCTCAGTGTGCCTCGTGCTAAAACAACGTCAACATGTCTCTCGACCAGGACGATTTGATTGCCATTGCTTTAGCAGTGGCACTAAGAAGGAAAAAAAAAAGATCTAAAGAGAGAAATTTTCATATACCAACTTGCTTGTTGCTTTAAAATTAGAGCCAGATGACTGGGGCAATTATTTGCGTATGGATGAAGACACGTACATTGATCTACTGAATCGTGTCAGCCCTTTCATTACTTATGAAAATACAACTATGAGGAAGGCCATAACTCCACATGAAAAACTGAGTGTCCGCAATTCCTTTGTTTCTGGCTACTTTAATGGAATAGTCTTTTGATTTAACTTTCCATAAAGCTGGATGATCTCGATATGCATGTATGAAATCAAGTACGACTTCCTTCTCATTCTTGCTTTCATTACTGGCAACCATTATTTATTTCTTTGATGATGTTTCCTCTAGCAGGTTTGAATAACAACTGAGGTTCGATGCTCGAGTCTCGACACCCCTTCACACGTTCACACCGCTCGTCAAACAATGTAGCTCCGCCCACAAAAGTCAAGATGAGCCGGACTTTCATCGAGCCGCTCGACGAGCACGCTCGACAACCAAATAGCCCGTTTACATCCTCGAAAATTAATTCAAACACAGGGTTGTCGAGCCAGGCTCGACGAGCTGCTCGCTCGTGTAAACCCCGCTTTACAGGCCATCTTGGCTCCAGAGTTGAAGGTGGTTGTCTGATGTAGGGCAATGCCCAGGAGATTCGCTAATGATATTAGCAATTGAGAAGTGGAAGTGTTATCCCTGTCAAAAGTAATGTGCTCAGGGGTACAAGATCTTACAATCCACCCCAAGAGTATGGTGGATGTAATGAGGCAGACGTTGCCATTTGCAATGGGATGGCTAAGGAGTGGAGCAGTCAATGATGGTAAACAGGTAACACTATCCTTTGATGTGGGTAGGGGACCTACAACATCGAGGTGAATTTGGGGAAAACGATGTTGAGGAAAGGTGCCCACTGCTGAATCCGTGTGTCGATGTACTTTTGAAACTTGGCATGAAGTACTGGTGTGGACCCAATCCTTGGCATCCTTAGCAATGCCGTGCCAAATGAACTTCATCGTCAGTCTCTGTGCAGTAGATTGGCACGAGGGATGTAAGAGGCTATGGGTAAAATCAAACATCTGTCAGCACATGGGGCAGGTATGCACGGTCACGCCCTACCAGTATTGACATCACAGAGAAGTGTACCGTCTTCCCAACGGAGGGATGTGTAGGACGTCCTGCACGTTTGGAACTCAGATTCTTTTTGTTGGGCTTCTGTTAAGGTGTTGTAATCCTATCCCAGGTGAATAGCAACCAATGTGTTTCTTGACAGGGCCTCGGCAACAAGATTAATTTTGCCAGGAATGTGCTAAAGGGTGCAGTTGTATTCAGCCACAGCGGAGAGGTGTCGGTGTTGATTGGCGTAACAGGCATTAGACTGTCAAGTGATAGCCTGCACCAGAGGCATGTGGTTCATGTAAATGACAAAAGTCATACCCTCTAAGAAGTGGCAAAAGTGACAGACAGCCAAATGCACCACTTGCAATTCGTGGTTGAAGGTGGAGTTGCCAGATTCTGCTTTGGGCAGTTTTCTGCTGAAGAAGGCCAATGGGTGGGGAGAGCCGCAGAACACCTGCAATAACACTGCATCAATAGCAACGTTACTGGCATCAGTGGAGAGAGAGAGAGGGACATGTGGCAGGAGAAAGGTGAGAGCAGCAACAGTTGGCAGGGTATTCTTCCCGATGCAGAAGGCCACTTCCTGAAGGTTACCCCACTTCAATTCTTTTGGCTTGATTTTGATAGAGGCGTAGAGGGGGCCAAGAATGGCAGCAATCACTGGCAAGAACCAATGATAAGCGTTCATCCTGACCAAGAAGTCTTGTAGTGCTTTGACGGTCAAGGTTGCGGGAAAGTTGTGAACAGCTGATGCCATCTTAGGGATGGGGTGGACTCCTTCAGGAGTAATGTGGTGACCTGGTCCCAGCCTGGATGGAGAGGAGGTTTCGACGGTGAAATGTATATTTGGTCAGTCTAAAGGGCATTGACCTGCTTGATAGGGTAATGTCACTGACCCTTGCATCTGCCATTCATAGAGGTCTTTAAACCTTCAAGAACGATACTTCACTGGCGCCAAATGTACACTTGTTATACCGGGTTACAAGACTTTTCTGTTGCAGGGCGAGCGAAGCCTTTTGGTCACCCAATGGTTATTGAGAGCGCTAAAAAAGCTTGGCTATACGAGCAACTGGCGATGGTGAGTACTGCTCCAAGAGGTATGTTTTGAGGGCATCATACGCTATTGGGACATATCCCTTGGTCGCAAAGCCAATCAGAAATTACCAGGAAATTGTCTTTGCGGATTGCTGCGAGGTAATGGTCTGCTTTGCTATTTGAGCAAGTCACGCCCTTGATGCAAAACTTATGAGTGTTTAGAAAAAAATGAACATTACAACCATACGTGACAATACACCTTATAAAGCGTAGTACAGTTTAAGTGGGTTATAATTATGGAAAAATAACACATTGCAATAACATAAGAACCGAACTACTATACATAAAGGAAAATCGCACTATCAGTTCTGGTGAAAGATAGTCAAATTACAAAAATAATGATATAGCAGCATTTCTAGCATTATTGTTAAGCACTGATATGGTTCTTACCAAGATTGTACTCTAATGTGAAAGATCTCTTTCATGATTTCATCAAAGATGACCTTAAATCAAAGCAACGTTGCAACTGAAATATCATTATAGAAAGTTTTTTGAATTATCCAGAAATTAAAAAGCTTTATTGGTTTGTAGGGTATATTATACTTTGATATTTTAATAAATTTCCGGACGCTAATTATCATCTTAATAGAAAAACAAATTAAAATTTAATTTGCGTAAAATTTGGTTCCAGTGAGTTTTATTACGTGTGAGTGAATACGATATACAAGTATAAGGATATATAGTTTTTTTATACTTTAATTCTAGCTGTCTTTTCTTATGTTTCTTTTTAAATCCATTGAAGTGAAGGATGGAATTGTAGAATCTGCGTGCTGATAGATTTCTCCCCTTCTCTCTCTCTCTCTCTCTCTCTCTCTCTCTCTCTCTCTCTCTCTCTCTCTCTCTCTCTCTCTCTCTCTTGCTTTGATATATTCAGTGTTTTTTATTGTTAAAAGCCATTGTTTATTTTTTTAGATTCTATCGCATCAACCATATACTTCGCATGAATAACCTATTCGGAAAGGGTTTTAAGGGGCATAACTGGATTAGTCATTCCTCTATTTAAAAATTATACCTTACCTTAATTGCTTGCTTTTTCTATATACCGTCTAAGTAAATGGAACTTTTACAGAATAAATGCGAATATTGCAATATGAAGTTTTGTTATTTTAAGGCGAGTAAAAATGTTGAGGAAATCTTTGTATTGTAATGCGTCTTTGAAATTGATCATAAAACCTCTATTGAGAGGCTGGAAAGATATAAGATAATCAGTCACCAAATACGAAATAGCAAACCTTTAGAGATCTCATATTGCAGAAGCAATGCATATTGTTACAAAGAATTAAAATCCACGTGGGTTGAAGTGTATTGAATTGTATATGTTTAGATTTATCTCAAAAACCTTTAAATTTTTCAAGAATTATTTCATGAATAAGCTTTTATTACTCTTTTCTTTTTTTGGGGAATTTTTATTGCCAATTTTATTTGGAATGCTTCTCTCAATGGAAAAATTTATTTTAGTATAAGAAGGTCTTTTACCTGTTTTGTTGTATTTATATACCTGAAATGCAATCGCTTTTTATTACGCCAAAAAGAAATAATTACATTGTCATCTTCACAGCTGCCCCTGAAACAGCATTGTACCGCACGTGTTGCATACACGCTCGTACACTGTAAGGATATTGTTTTTTTCACCAATTGTGCAAGGTGGCTGTTAGGTATTAACAGAGAGGCGAGGTGAATGCAATTGAAGTATTTTCAACAAGAAAACAACCTTATATACAGATAGTTGACAGGAAGAATAACACAAAATTCAAACAATATAAAACATGCGATAACAAGCTTGAACTGTTTTCTCTTATCAGTGCGGGAGAGAGCGAGAGATAAAACAAAAATGCAATAACGTTTCGGTGTACGAGCGTGTATGAAACACGTGCGGTATATGGCTGCCCCCTAAAGAAGGCACATGTGAAATAGGGCTCCCAGTTCTTGAGAGTCACTTCGTAGGCGACTCATCTAACAGGAGATATGCGGGTTTTAGGAGATCAATAATTTTCTTTTCCACGAGTTTTAATCAAAAAAGCCTTTGGTGTGGGACGGATCACAAGGAAAGGGCCCATGTAAGGGGGCATTAGCTGTGGCTTGCTAGTGTCAGTGCAAGAAAACGGGCATTGCCGTGTCCAAATCTGTCAGTATTTTTGCATCATGGGCGGGTTGGCAGCATGGAGTAAATTTTCCGTAAACATGCCCTAGGCACTGGAGATTGCCGGAGGAGGTTGCAGACGGAAAAATTTATGGAAGGACGGTTGGCCATTCACCATTTCAGCTGGTGAGACATACAGGCTGTCTTTAGGAGTGGTACCTTGTCCCAGGAGGACCCAGGAAAGCTGAGTAAACCAGTTGGAGACATTGCAGCAGAACATCAAAGCTGCTTTGAGGGTGCAATGAAAACGTTCAACCATTCCGTTGGCTCCAGAGTTGAAGGTGGTTGTCTGATGTAGGGTAATGCCCAGATTTGCTAATGATACCAACAACTGGGAAGTGAAAATGCTACTCCTGTCAAAAGTAATGTGCTCAGGGGTACCAAATCTTACAATCCACCCCAAGAGTATGGTGGATGTAATGAGGCATAAGTTGCCATTTGCATTGGGATGGCCAATGAGTGGAGCAGTTAATGACGGTAAACAGGTAACAGTATCCTTGTGATGTGGTTAGGGGATCTACAACATGAAGGTGAATTTGGGGAATCCGTGTGTCAACGTACTTTTGAAACTTGGCATGAAGTACTGGTGCGGACCCAATCCTTGGCATCCTTAGTAATGCCGTGCCAAATGAACTACACCTTCAGTCTTTGTGCAGTAGATTGGCACGAGGGATATGAGAGGCTATAAGTAAAATCAAACATCTGTCAGCACATGGGGCAGGTATGCGCGGTCACGGCCTACTAGTATTGATATCACAGAGGAGAGTACTATTGGAGTTAGCGAGTTCGACATCTTCCCAACGGAGAGATGTGCAGGATGTCCTGCACGCTTGGTACTCAGATTGTTTTCGTTGGGCTTCTGTTAAGGTGTTGTAATCCAATCCCAGGTGAATGGCAACCAATGTGTTTCTTGACAGGGCCTCGGCAATGAGATTAATTTCCCCAGGGATATGCTAAAGGGTGCACTTGTATTCAGCCACGGCGGAGAGATGTCAGTGGTGATTGGCAGGAACAGGCGTTGGACTATCAAGTGATGGCCTGCACCAGAGGTATGTGCTTCATGTAAATGGCAAAGGACGTACCCTCTAAGAAGTGGCAAAAGTGACAGGCAGGCAAATGCATAGCTTGCAATTCGTGATAGAAGGTGGAGCTGCCAGATTCTGCTTTGGACAGTTTTCTGCTGAAGAAGGCCAATGGGTCGGGAGAGCCGCAGAACACCTGCAAGAATACTGCATCAAGCGACGTTACTGGCATCAGTGGAGAGAGAGAGAGAGGGGCATGTGGTATGGGAAAGGTGAGAGCAACAACAGTTGGCAGGGTATTCTTCCCGATGCAGAAGGCCACTTCCTGAAGGGGACCCTACTTCAATTCTTTTGGCTTGCCTTTGAGGGAAGCGTAGAGGGGGCCAAGAATGGCAGCCATCGCTGGCAAGAACCAGTGATAAGCGTTCGTCCTGACCAAGAATTCTTGTAGTGCTTTGACGGTCGAGGTTGCGGGAAAGTCGTGAACAGCTGAGTCCATCTTAGGGATGGGGTGGACTCCAGGCGTGATGTGGTGACCTGGTAGTAACGTCCTCGCACAGTGATTGCCAGAATGGGGTTCAAGTTCCGCTCAAACTCGTTAGTTCCTTTGGTCACTGCAACCTCATCATCCTTGTGAGCTAAGGATGGGTTGTTTGGTGGAGCCAATAGGCCTATCTGCTGAATCATCAGCAGCCATTGCCGGACCTCCCTGGTCCCAGCTTGGATGAAGAGAGGATTTGGACGCTGATATGTATATTTGGTCAGTCTCAAGGGCATTGACCTGCTTGATAGGGTAATGTCACTGTCCTTTGCATCTGCCATTCATAGAGGTCTTTAAACCTTCAAGAACGATACCTCTTTGGCGCCAAAAATACACTTGTCGTACCGGATTACAAGACTTTTCTGTTGCAGGGCGAGCGAAGCCTTTTGGTCACCCAATGGTTATTGAGAGTGCTAAAAAAGCTTGGCTATACGAGCGGCTGGCGATGGTGAGTACTGCTCCAGGAAGTATGTTTTGAGGGCATCATACGCCAATGGGACATATCTCTTGGTCGCAAAGCCAATCAGAAATTACCAGGAAATTGTCTTTGCGGATCGCTGCGAGGTAATAGTCTGCTTTGCTATTTGAGCAATTCACGCCCTCGATGCAAAACTTATGAGTATATAAAAAAAAATGAACACTATAACCATACGTAACAATACACCTTACAAAGCATAGTACAGTTCAAGCGGGTTATAATTATAGAAAAATAACACATTGCAATAACATAAGAACCGAACTACTATACATAAAAGAAAATTGCACTATCATTACTGGTGAAAGATAGTCTCATTAAAAGAATAATAATATAGCAGCATTTCTAGCATTATTGTTAAGCACTGATATGGTTCTTCCCAAGACTGTACTCTAATGTGAAAGACCACTTTCATGATTTCATCAAAGATGACCTTAAAACAAAGCAACGTTGCAACTGAAATATCATTATAGAAAGTTTCTAGAATTATCCAAAAATTCAAAAGCTTTATTGTTTAGTAGGGTATATATCATTATACTTTGATATTTTAATGAATTTCCGGACGCTAATTATCATCTTAATAGAAAAACAAATGAAAATTTTATTTGCGTAAAATTTGGTTCTAGTTAGTTTTATTACGTGTGAGTGAATACGATATACAAGTAAAATGAAATATAGTTTTTTATACTTTGATTCTAGCCGTCTTTTTTTTATGTTTCTTTCTAAATCCATTGAAGTGAAGGATGGAATTGTAGAATCTGCGTGCTGATAGATTTCTCCCCTTCTCTCTCTCTCTCTCTCTCTCTCTCTCTCTCTCTCTCTCTCTCTCTCTCGCTTTGATATATTCAGTGTTTTTTATTGTTAAAAGCCATTGTTTATTTTTTTAAATTCTGTCGCATCAACCATATACTTCGCATGAATAACCTATTCGGAAAGGGTTTTAAGGGGCATAACTGGATTAGTCATTACTTGATTTAAAAATTATACCTTACCTTAATTGCTACCTTTTTCTATATACCGTCTAAGTAAATGGAAGTTTCGCAGAATGAAAGTTAATATTACAATATGAAGATTTGTTATTTTAGGGCGAGTAAAAATGTTGAGGAAATCTTCGCCTTGTGATGCGTCTTTAAAATTGATCATAAAACCTCTATTGAGAGGCTGGAAAGATAAAAGATAATCAGTCACCAAATACGAAATAGAAAACCTCTACAGATCTCATATTGCAGCAGAAATGCATCTTGTTACAAAGAATTGAAATCCACGTGGGTTGAAGTATATTGAATCGTTTATGTTTACATTTATCTCAAAAACTTTTAAAAGGTGATCGCCCATCGTTTCAAGGTTTAAGTTTTTTATACGAAAAGTATGCATCAATCTGATTGATTCACTGAATAGGAATGTAAGCATAATACTTTATCTCGCTCTCTCTCCATTGTTCTTACTCTTCTTCAACCTAAATACTTTTTATTGTTGTAGTTGCTCTTTCCCTTAATTTTAGCGCAGTCTCCATGTCTTCAAGTTTGAACTTATTTGTGGTCACAAGAAACGTAAATTGATGACTACTTAGTAGGTGTGTTTGATAAAAAAAAAAGAAAAAAAAATATCTCACGTCGGGGTTTCAGTCTAATAATACTTGTCCAAAATTATGTGGTTGATTTGTAATCCTTTTGATAATCAATTGTTGTTTCATTTCAGTAAACTTGCAATTTTATGGAACAGATTAATAGAGTAAATAATTATTTCAAGACTGAAATGCTTCCTACAATGATACGGTAAATGGTCCTCACTTAGTGTTCATGGCTTATGGTTAAAACTGTTTCATTTCTTAATAACAGATTTGCGCTATGTAAACGTTTCCCAAAATCATTAAAGTTCTTTCTTGGAGTGAACCTCGCACAAGAAGCAACAATCCAAATGAAAATTGTATAGGCAAATATGAACGAATACCAACTATGCATTTCATTGCAATATTTTTGTCATTCCAAATAATCCTTATTTGTTTCAGTTGTTAATCATTAAAGCCTCCACTCCTTTATTTGTTTTTCTTCTAGAGAGCCTTAGTTTCTATTTCCCCTCTGTTTGCTTTTCATTTTCCCCTTCTTTCTTTTATCTCCTCGATTTAGTCTTTATCTTTACCCACGTTCTGTAATGCTTGACCCCTTCCTCTGCTCTTTTTAATGCCATTACTTTTTTAATGATAAACATTTCCTTGTTTTTCATTTTTTCTTTTTTTACCCATTATATTATCCGCTTTCTATTGGAAAAGTAAAAATAGTCTCATATCCGTTATGATATGAATACTGAAGGTGCGTATAATTGCACTGTCCCTTTTTTCTTTAACTATGAAGGGTTTTATATATAGAAAGGATGGAGGATGATATTTGGATAGAGGAATGGGCAATTTCTGAGTGGTAGTAGGGAATAATAGAGTTATGTATAGATAGAGCTACAGCAGGTAGATGGATAAGATTGATTGATTGATTGATTATGACATCTAAGGTCATTGACACTAAGGTTGTACAGGAAAAGAAGGTCCTTTATATATTGGAAGATGGAAACTAGATGTGAATTATACAGTGAGGAATATTTGTTGGACAGCCACATCATTAAATGATGGTCCATGAATACTGTTCACCACTGACAAATCAACTCTCTCTTCTTGGCTTTAAGAACCCCTTTCGGTCCCACCATCTTGTCTATTAAGTTAAATTTATGACAACATTGAGAGTCGGTCATTGCACTCCTACATAACAATTATCAGGTAATTCACTAATCATTTTAGTCCATTATGGTCAACCGCATATTTTCAAAATAAATACATTACTTGAATTACCCTACAATCTCTTGATACAAAGACTTCAGGGTTTCTTTAAAGATGTATCTTTATACATTGGATACTGGATAGTAATTGAGACGTAGGTCATGACATTTCCTTCGATTTTCTTTGGAAGTCCTCTGTCGTGATGCCATCTGGTATATATCGAAGTATCCCTTACCCTTTAACATTGGGCTGTTGATCAAATGTGTGAGTTTATGCAATTGCAAAAGCAGTCATCGCACCCTAATAATTTCGCATGGCAAGGACTTAGTTCTTCCTTCTTTGAGGAAATAAAAATGTCGTCATCAGTTGCGATGGACGGTTATTAGATGTGCAGTATATGTAAATGAAGAAGGGTTGCTCGAAACCCTAATGGTAAGCCTTTTGTTTAGGTATGAGGAATTGCTAATGCTGAGTACATGGGGTTTATGGAGATTAAATATTAATGACACTGTAATTCATATGCGGTTTTTCTATCGAGCTATTCCTGTTACTGGAAGGGGCTTAATTAGACAGACACTCAGACATGCACACACTACAAACGGAATTTGATATCGGATTTTATAAGATTTCTATACTCTTTGATCAATTACATATAAGAATATATGTTGAGTATACAAGTGTTGAATTTTTAATTTACTTAAAATTGAAGAGACAAAAATGAGTTATCAGTATGATAAGGAGTTTTAGAAAGGATAGTTATTGGTTTGGATTGAAACATAGATTAGTTTCACTTATTATTCCTTTTAAAACGCCATAAAAAGGATTTTCTTTCATTCTTCCAGTAATTTGTTTCTGATTTACATTTTCTTTTAGGTAAGGTTTTATTGTCGATAGGTGATTGTCTGAGACAACCAAGGAACATTGCAAACAAGAAACGGAAGTTTTTGCAAAAGATGAATTTAGACAAATAAAGAAAATTGATTCGGGCAAATGAAGAATGAAATAAAAGTAGACAAAAGGGGAATTAAATAAATAAGGAAATTGAAATAGGGCGTATAAAGAATTAATTATTTTTTCTGACGTACTCGTTACATGTATATTTGTACGTAAAATTAAGGGGAACTATTTGTGTTTCGGCCATAGAAAATACATGTAAATTCTTACGTCGAGTTACGACGAAATATCACGGAGCAATATCAGTAAAGTAAAAGTAGGAATTTCTTTCCCAGAAGTTAGTGAAAATAGTTGTGCATTATTCCCGAGTGTTAAAGAGCCATCCTAATGTATGGTAACCTCATTTTACTTCAAAGTTGTATATTTTTTATTTTTTCTATTCCTAATGGCGGAGGTCATGTAAATTTGGTCGTATTAAGACTTAAAGTTGAATATTCAACTGTCTATAGTCGTTAATCATTTCCTAATTATATAATCAATACGAATAAGAAGAAAATATCACCTGTAAATTTTACCCTCTGAAGATGCGCGACCAAAATGTAAGTTATTTTTTTCTTTATGTTCAGATGTTATTCTATATTCGGCAGAACATCAATAAGTCTTGTTTCTTCATATCTATTTTACATTGCTCCCACATTCAAATATTTCTTTTTCGTTTTAACACTTTCCTCAATGTTTTTCATAACACATTTTCAGCTTTATTTCTTTTCCTTCCTTGAATTGTTCTGTTTTCCTGACACCCTTCCCTTCATATTTTTTCTTTTATTTTCCCTTTTCTAAACCTATTTTATTTGTGTACCGCATTTGCATTATTGCTTTTTGGGTTTTCTTTATTATATTTCATGATAAATAATGTGTCATTCACAAAAAGAGTTTAATTTTCTTAATCATTATCAATCGCTTAAACACATTCTTTATGTTATGCGGAATTTTTTTTTTTTTTTTTTTTGCTGAAATAAGTCAGTATTATGATTAATTTTTCCTACTTTGTAGGAATTAAAATTTTGGCAAACTAAGTCACGTGATATATTTAATCTTTTATTAAGGTTAATTGGTGTTCACTGTTCCCCCATACTCTTTTATTGCATAAATTTGAAATGTAATTTGTGTTCCTAAAATAGCAAAAGAAATACTTGCAACCTCTCTCTCTCTCTCTCTCTCTCTCTCTCTCTCTCTCTCTCTCTCTCTCTCTCTCTCTCTCTCTCTCTCTCTGTTGTTTCATTCTATGGGTATCTATTAGTAATAACAGCACTTTCATTGTTTTTAAATGGCCTTTTCCTGGAAGGATTGGCTAGACCAAGACCTGGCTAGACTTTTCTATCACACCAAAATAAGTTTTTTTTTTTACTTGTATACTATGTTCTGTACTTCTTCCATATATCTAATAATTTATACGAGTTTCAGAATCCAGAACACCGGGTCTTTGTAAGAATATATCATTTAGAATTTATCTTTTGTGAACTAATTGTGATGCAAAGTGAATAATTTCTCTATACCGTATGTTATTCTCTAGTGATAGAGAATAAATTCATTTAATTTAAATACCTTATGGTAACTTATCTGCAATGGAAAATCCCCCTTTCCCTTTGGATAAAAGGTATCATATTTCACAGTAAGAGTACTTTCCCATAAGGTTCCTACATTCCCTCTTTCTGAGTTAATTTGGTTTGCAATCTTCATTTAGTCATTTCTTATGTTCCTTTCCTAATGCCATCGTTACTCAGAACAGTTTTTTTTAATAAAATGATAGTTCTCCAATAGTGTTTATCAGATGAACGTCCTGTGTGTGTGCGTTTGTGATTTGAATTGAACCTTCCATTGCAATAACTTTTTTCTTTCACATAAGACATACTGCCAAATCGATCTGCTGACTCAGGCGACCATTACATCCCCAGAAGAATGAGATCAGCATTTATATGTCTGACAGCATTCGACCTCATTTGTGAAAAGACATTGCCGGGAATTTCCTTTGTGCGTTATCGTCTCATTAACTTTTAGTAATTGCTTGTCCTTCTTCCTTCTCATCTTTGGAGTTATGGGTCATCATTTGTTCCACGTCAGCAATATTTCAAGAGCCTTTGAGAGATTTTCTTTTCTCTTATAATCCAGTCGACTTTATTCTATGCATTTACCCTTCATTTCAAAATTCATATCGTGAATGACATGTTTTTGTGTTCATTTAAGAAATTTCTTTGTTCTCTTGTATTCTTATAACTGGTTACCATGGAAAGGGAATTAAACATTACTGCTATATCCTGGTGTGTAGTTTTCTTTCGTGTCCTTTCTTTATCTAAACGTTCATCATATTATGGTAATCTATTGTAAACCTCCCCAACTCCCATCGCGTTGTCTGGAATCAAGAGCCCCTCAAAGTCCCATAGGTTTCTTTAGTTCACAACTTCCGTCCATGTGAGTCTGGGGTTTGGTGGGTCTATAGGTCTGCATACAGAGTTATCAGCAGCCAAAGCCTTGTCCTCCTTGGTCTTATCTTGAATCCTGATGGTCTTAGTCACTGGTCATAGTTTTATATGGTCGGTCTTTAGGACTTTCATAATCGACATATAAACCAATCGGAGTTTTTTGTCTCCTTTTGAAATGTTTTTCACTTCATATTACGCCAATTATAAGTCCCCACCACCCTATCTTTCTCAAAACTATAAATTACTTTTGGTCTCGGTTAACTTCTTCAATTCGTAAACTTTTGCTGCCTACAGATATATCTAAATGTAATCCTTTCTGTTTCATAACGGCAATAAATTACTTGATATGTTTATTACTTTTCCCAATTATTCCGCAGTTTTTTTCCATTTTTAAATTTCTCCCTTTTATAGAGATAGGGAGATTTTACAACCAAAATACCAACTCTCGTCATGCATGTCCACTCAGGAAGTACAGTTTCTCTGTTTAATTCCAACGCTAAATTGTATAAACAATTCACCTACCTATTTGAAGAATTTCTTTCATCGTACAACTTATCTTCTACTCCCATATCCTTTTATATGCTTAATTCATACCCAAAGCCCCTTGTGTCTCTTTCGGTAAATGATAACTAATGTCCTCCTTTTAAATCTACAACGCTGCGACTACAGCCAGAACTGGGGAGTAACCCAGCAATAAATCAAGATTTGTGCCTAAGCTTAAAGCGTACCCGTGCTAAAGCTGACATCAGGTGGGATAGAACGGTACCTGACACTATTTGTCATCTGTTTCACCTATCAGTATATCAATGTTTAACACAGGACCGGATTTATATGGGGACAGGGGCAATTGCCCAACTAGGAGGATTAATACTTATTTTTTCTCCAAGTTGCCCAGGCCTCCCCTTTTTTACCTCCCCCCCCCCCCCCCTTGTTAAAAAAAGTAGATAGTTGGGAAATTAGTGACATGTTACGATAAAAGTATTTGGTATCGCAGGGCATCGCCCAGTAACATAATGAGGAATACTTAATTTATTCATTTATCTTTATTTTCTTTAGAAATTGTAATGATTAATTATGTAAAAGGTGCCATTAACGTCGTTAAGTTACAGTAATAGGCTTTTACACAAAAGCTAGTGTATGATGAAGTATAATCTGCATGATTAGCTTTTCATTGAGATTTAATTTGAAGCGTTAGCTTGTAGTTCAATATTACTAATATCCAAATGTCGCCTACAATATCGTGGCATTCAGTGACTGTTACCCTAACGCAGTGTTGCCCAAGTACGGAGAAATCGCCAAACATTTTGTATTATAATGCAACGTAAATTTTATGGAAAGGAAAAGTTTACTCTAAAACGAATTAATAGTATTTTGATTACAGTTAGCTTTTAGGTAATCCCACACGGTCCAATAATTGTTTTCAGCTAAGAAAACCCTGGTATATAGGGGTTGTGAAGAGAGCATGGATTCAAGCATAATGGGAACATTTCTAAATCATGCCCTGGTTTCACGCCAATATATATTTCCAATTAAAAACCTTCTTCATTCCACCCATCGGGAGGTTTAAACCGATTTTGTTTTTTCAAAGAAAATTTAAAAAAAGAAATTGGTTATTAGTAATCTTTGTACATGGTTGCTTCGGCTTACTTGCCTAAAACCTTTTCTTTCTCCGCCCAGCCCAGTTCCTTGTGTTTGATCGATTCCTCTGAAATATCAAATATCTTCCCCCATTGATCGTGCTTTATCACCGTTTCTATCATTCTCAGGTGACCATTAAATCAAGATAACTATGATTCATGAATTTCCCTTTTCCGTTCGTGAATATAGTCTTTAAGATAATTTCAATTTTTCATCTGTTTATGAAGTATTTAATCTCAAGTTCGAAACCAATTCGATTTTCTACATTTGAGTGTCTTTGCGTGCTATAGTATTTATTTTCCCTTTCTAATAGAGTAATTTCGGAGCACTTCTCAAAATTATCTACTAGGGTTTAATCCACCCAACAGTTTTAGGGTATCTAACGCATTGATTCAGGTCAATATTTCTTGAGTATTTGTTCTGTGTTTAAAAAAAAATCCAGATGAACTATTCTGTGTTGTTGGTACTCTATAGATAAGTTATATAAGATATATTATATTATTCCATATCATATTATATTACATAATATTTTATTATGTGTATATTACAGTATATTATATTATTTTATATTACATTCTATTACCGAAGAGACCCCTGCTGACTGTCCTGATAAAACGGTGAACTTTAGGGAATATTTTCAACGCGGTAGAATGTCAGTATCCGGGAATTTCAAGTTTGTAAAGTATGCTGGGGGTGGTTTGAATAAGTAAATAGTTCTCTTGTATATATAATTAAGAGAGAGAGAGAGAGAGAGAGAGAGAGAGAGAGAGAGAGAGAGAGAGAGAGAGAGAGAGAGAGAGAGAGAGAGAGAGAGAGAGAGACAGTATTAGTTTCAATCTCAAAGTGCAAAACTATCTGAAATTTTAGAAGCCGGTAAGCATTCGTAACAGTCACGATGTAATAAATTTTTGAATGCCCTTGATTACTATTAATAGTTATTAATCACAAAGGAATTTATTACAAATGTAAAACTCAAGGACATAAAAATTCTTATCTTTTTACCCTGAAATTCACAAAGCCTGCAATGGAATGACAAGTATCAAATATTACAATATAAAAGTATAGGTGTATATTTGAAGTTTAAAGTGTATTCGAATGTCATTTCTATATTCGACAATAGGATCTAGTTTCCTTCCAGTTTAATACAGGTAAATTATGTTGATCCGACTTTATTATGCCATTAAACGAACATAGGATTGGTAACAGAAAGGCGAACGTTAAGGCTCGCTTCACGGAGCTGTTTAATGCCTTGCGGTTTTTTTTGGCGTAGATTAGAAATCCATGGAGATCAATGAGTCCCTTCACAACCACCCTGCTGCGTAGAATTTTCGACCGGCAGTGATTTACTTGCCTCGTGCAACGCTAATCTGCGTTGTTCCAACGTAGCTGCTTATAGGAACTTCGAGGCTACTTTGGAAAAAATCGCTTGTGTGAAGACTTGCCTCCTAACGAGCGAAAATAAATATATCCTTGCGGCGAAAAAATCCCTAGGTTCGCTTCACACGAGCGAATTTTCTTCCGTATGGAAATATTTCTGCTCGTTAGGAGGAATATCTTCATACGAGCGGATTTTCTTCCGTATGGAAATATTTCTGCTCGTTGGGAGGAATATCTTCACACGAGCGGATTTTCTTCCGTATGGAAATATTTCTGCTCGTTAGGAGGAATATCTTCACACAAGCGGATTTTCTTCCGTATGGAAATATTTCTGTTCATTAGGAGTAATATCTTCACACGAGCGGATTTTCTTCCGTATGGAAATATTTCTGCTCGTTAGGAGGAATATCTTCACACGAGCGGATTTTCTTCCGTATGGAAATATTTCTGCTCGTTGGGAGGAATATCTTCACACGAGCGGATTTTCTTCCGTATGGAAATATTTCTGCTCGTTAGGAGGAATATCTTCACACGAGCGGATTTTCTTCCGTATGGAAATATTTCTGCTCGTTGGGAGGAATATCTTCACACGAGCGGATTTTCTTCCGTATGGAAATATTTCTGCTCGTTAGGAGGAATATCTTCACACGAGCGGATTTTCTTCCGTATGGAAATATTTCTGTTCATTAGGAGTAATATCTTCACAAGAGCGAATTTTCTTCCGTATGGAAATATTTCTGCTCGTTAGGAGGAATATCTTCACACGAACGGATTTTCTTCCGTATGGAAATATTTCTGCTCGTCAGGAGGGTTACCTTCACGCGAGCGGATTTTCTTCCGTATGGATATATTTTTGCTCGTTAGGAGGAATATCTTCACACAAGCGGATTTTCCTCCGTATGGAAATGTTTCCGCTCGTTAGGAGGAATATCTTCACACGAGCGGATTTTCTTTCGTATGGAAATATTTCTGCTCGTTAGGAGGAATATCTTCATACGAGCGGATTTTCTTCCGTATGGAAATATTTCTGCTCGTTAGGAGGAATACCTTCACCGAGCGGATTTTCCATAGGAGGAATATCTTCATACGAGCGGATTTTCTTCCGTATGGAAATATTTCTGCTCGTTAGGAGGCGTATCTTCCCACTAGCGGATTTTCCCCGAGCTGCTTCGAAGTTTATATAAGCTGCTAAACTTGAGCCACTTGGGTTAGCAGTGCACACGCCTAGTAAACCGCTACCTCTCGGAAATTCCTCCGAGCGGGCAGCGCGTGATTGGCCATAATAATCTTCATTGATTTAGAGTCCGTGTGGCATCAACCCACCCGTGTGAAGTGAGCCTAAAACTGAAAAAAAAAAAACATCCGACCAAAGCAACAGCAGTTTTGATATTTCTGGCAACTGTTGATTCTTCTCTAAACGTAAGTTATGGAATTTTTCGTTTCCTACTGCTATTCCTGATTGCTGTTATGCCATTTCCTCGGAGAACGCGGACTAGTGTTCTTTTCTAAGGTAGAATGTACTGTCTTATCCACTTATACGTTTTCGCCATTCTGTTTAGTTCTGAGCTTTGTGAAGACATTTGCTCGCATGAATAATGATAACGGAGTAAAATTGTTGAAGACCTGGATGTTTTCTTAATCATTCCACTGTATAGTGTTGGACTCGTAGAGATGGACAGCGAGAACCAGAAGTTTAGAATATTAGAGACACAATGAGACTAAATACACATGATAGGGTCTGCATTATGAAATGAGGAAGAACATCTTAGGGCGGTTAAACTTCAATTGGTCAACTTTAACTTGTTATTAGCTGTCCCAAAATTTCCCCATTTTAACAGACCCTTGAAATTTGATCTGAAAGATTTTGTAGTTTATACTGTCGTCTTTCGAAAGTTAACTCTCTCGGCCCCGATAAGATGGTGACCTGAGAATGGTCAATCTGACCGTTATATGAAGGTACAAATATTTAATATTCTGGTTTTCATTGTTCTTTTTCTTGTTCCTATTATCAATAATTTTTTATATTGTAATTATATTCGGTTGCTAAAATTTCAAAAAATTTATAAACTGCACACTTCCTAATACTTTTTTAAATAGTAATTGCTGGCATTTTCATTTAGTTTTACTGCTATCATTTATTTAAATTTTCATTGTCAGTGTTTTTTTATCTTAATCTTGATGAGAACATTTAGATAATATTGATGATAATGATAATAATAATGATATGTATATGAATAATGATATGATAATGAATATCCGTAATGAAAATTATATTGATAATAAGAATGTTGATAATGATAGTAGTAGTGATAGTTGAAGTAGTCGTAAAACATATTAGTTGGTAGGAACAAGATTTTAATTTATATCTTGTCTTCAAAAATTACACGTTGCATATGTATAATCGGAAACACAGATTTTATAGTATTTAACTGTTTAGTTCACCGTAAATAGTTTTCTGTATAAAAAAAAAAAAAAAACATCCTAAGTAATCAGCTGTCTACTCTGCAGGTAATTTAATTCCTGGGTTGAACATAAGCGTAATTTTTTCAATACCTTCAAATAAATCACTAAAATATAGTTGTTCTATACTGATTATTCTCTCTCTCTCTCTCTCTCTCTCTCTCTCTCTCTCTCTCTCTCTTTCTCTCTCTATCTCTCTCTCTCTCTCACACACACACACACACACACACACACACACACAGAAAGAAACACGACATTAAAAGACTTTTTATGGTGAGCAAACACATTTGTAAAATAGTTACAAAAATTACAATTCCAGATAACGTAGATAACTTTCATTACGCCATTCAGGAAGGCAGTGAACTAATATATAGTAAATCTACGTCCAAAAAACGTTATAATGCGAGATTTTCATCAAAAGAATAGGGAGACGATGAACATAGAGAGAGAGAGAGAGAGAGAGAGAGAGAGAGAGAGAGAGAGAGAGAGAGAGAGAGAGAGAGAGAGAGAGAGAGAGAGAGAGAGAATTTGTCGTGAAATTTTACAAAAGTTCTGCTTTCGGTTTATCTGGTAATCTTTTAAAACAACCAGCCTGAAAGTTTCTCTCAAAGTTTACATATATAGGCATCGGATGCTATTTTTGTTTCCAAAGGAAAATGAAAATATGACGATTTAATATCCCTTTTGGTTCTTTGAAAGTAAAGTCATGAATGAAAATCGATAGTGCATCATTTCCAGACACTCACGAGGTATTTCATGAACTGTTCAGAAAATACTCATTATCATTACTAACCGTATACGTTCAACATAATGAAAATAAATATATTTCTTAACATATTTAAGAGTATCGACTATTTATTTTAGGTCACCTTTCCCGTGAATTAAGAATTTTCACAGTTACCCTGTCAGTAAAATAGATAAACCACAAATAGACTTAGTTTGCAAGAACTTAAGTCTTGGAAACTCCAACAACTGCCCCTCAGCGGATTTTCTATTCTAGTCTAGAACTGCATCTGCTGCTCTTGTCAAAACTTACCATGTACATTCCCTGTTACACACCCTGTTAAAAACTCTGTATAGCTATATCATTCACATAAACACCAATTCACATATACACTTACATACATATAAATATAGATACGTGTGATATATATATATATATATATATATATATATATATATATATATATATATATATATATATATATATATATATATCGTCGTCGGCGCCCACTCGTATCCGAGTATTGGGTTCTGTCGTTAGCCATCAGCCTCCTATCAAGATGAAGAAGGGTGGAGGAAACGACAGAATGCCAGTAGCTGGGTATATTGTTTTGGGTGGTCGTGGCTTTGCAACGGCCACGCACACACACTTGGCCCACACCGTTTTCACCGCGGCTCAAGACATATGAGACAGGCGGCTTCAACGATGTTGGTTGCATCGGGCTGCCGGGTTCTTGTTATGTCAAGGCCCGCCTTGTTGCCTGCCCGATAGGCATTGCCCTCTTCCGCCGACGCTGGGAAGCTCCGCCGTTGGGGTCTTGTTTGGTTTGATTTTGGAGTTTTCCTTCTCCTAGCCTTTGCCTATCTTAAAATAAAGGAGAAGGCCTATAGGGGTCCAGTCTTGGTCTGGTCTCTCAGAACTGGCCTTAGCGGTATGGTTGAGTCTGCCAGGGTGGATAAACTATCTATATATCTATATACTGTATATATATATATATATAAATATATATATATATATATATATATATATATATATATATATATATATATATATAAACATATGTGTGTGTGTGTGTGTGTGTGTGGGCATTGTACTCTTGATTCTCATAAAATTTGAATTATCTTACTAGTATGAAAAATGAATGTTAGAAACACAGCTCTCTTTCGGACATTTATTGATTTTCCTTTAAAAGTATTTAAATGCATTAACATGAGAAAACCAAGCGACTTAAAAGCCTTTCGTAAAGACAACGTATATAAGCTAAATTAGCTTTTCATCAGCGTCCTTTTCAAAGCAGGTAATTGGCTTAACTGATGTTATATCCGATACGTTGTCGTTAACGTATAAACTTTGTTCGGGAAAGGAAAATGAGTCATTAGTTTTACTTGTATAATCTGTTTATCAAGAATAACTTTTCCAGATGTAGTTGTGTGTTGAATGTAAAATTAAATTTTTGGATCAACAGTGAATAAGATATTTCTATTGTTGTGTCAATAAACACGCGAGTAATGCTCTCCTTTGCTTATATTGCAAACTCGACTTCTTTTCTGTTTTCTCCCCTTGTGTTCAAAAAGAATAATGAGATATTCCCTTGATTTACAAATCAAAAATTTTCGAACATGCCACGAAACAAGTTTTGTCACAGTGTCATTTTCCAGTCGTCCATGTTATTAAATCATTGAACGTTCACCCTGCAAGTGTGCTTGCCTTTGTTATTGCTTCTATTTCAACGCAATATATACTCTTCGTGTTGGAGTCTCTTCTGTTCTCTGCTTAAACGTAATTGGATATTCAATCCTTCTGATTGTCGAGGAATCCTGAGAACTTGCAATGAAGCCAACCTTAGGGAATCTAGATCGCTTCCACATGTACACAAAATATCAGTTCACCGGTTCACCAGAATCCAAAATCACTCGGTTGACGATATTTTATATTTCATTTTATCATCTGCAATCTACATTTTTATTAAAATAAGGGTTATCTTTAAATGCCTTGATATTCAGTTTCCTTTGTGTAATACCCGTCTCCCCCTATGATTTTATTACTTCAATAAAACTCATTTATTTTTAAGTTAATTTGTTTATCCATTCGGAACTCTTCGTTCTTCAAACTAGCATATACAGTATATCTTTCTTTTAACTTTTAGTTATTTCATTTTCTCTTTACTGTTGTGCTTTTATTTCTAGCATAATTGCCATTTCTGTTTTCTTTTCCTATTCTATTTTTTATTAACATACTGACCTTCCGTTTTTTGGTCTGTATATTCAACGTTCATATTTTTCTTCGAAGCTTTTATTCACGCTTTTCTTAACCGAGTTCATTTCATCTCTCATTATCCGTAATTGTGAGAGTTCCACTCATTTCATTTTCATATTCATTCGAGCTGGAAACTTCTCATGCAAGATACGCTGTCGCTAACAGAAGAAAATATCGAGATGAAGAAATGTTTTATTTAAAGAGGAAGGACAATATAAAGAAAAAATTGTAAAATTTATTTTTCGTTTCCATTTTTAAATTACACAATTAACCACAGGCTATGCAAAAATAGGTCACAATATTATGGATATTCCTTTTATTTTTCTCTTTATAGGAAGTTTTATAATAATTATTTTCCTACATTGCCTTACTCGATGGAAAAATACATTGATACCTAACCACGACTCACTTTATTTACTTTAATAGCAGAATTTCTTCTCGCTGTTCATTACTCCCAAAAGTAATGATTACATTGCTGTCCTCACTGCTCCCCCCCCCCCCTTTGAAACATGGTATAGATTCGTTTCATAACGTTTTCTAGCATTCCTTTGTTTAATCCCTTGCCCATTCTTCTTATCGCTAAGAGCCAGGTCTCTCCTTTCTCGCCAGTTCTTTTGTCTCAAAGCTGGACAATATTTCAATGGATTCAGGGACTTTCACTCGGTGCGTTCATTCTTTTTCTTCCCCTGCCTTTTTTTCTGGTTCGGTTTGCAGTAATTGTCTTTGACTTCCATTCCTTCTTTCTTACAGTGTTCGTATTTCCTGCTGAAGAGTTCTCGTGTGATGATATTCTGTTTTATCTATGCAATCCTTGTTATTCATGCACGGTGTTCTTCCATATTGTGTTTATGTTGCAGCTTGAGTATTATTAAACAAGCTTCAAAATGGGAATTTCATGGGTTCTATTCAGATACTTTCCTTTTTTAAGTGCATAATCATTCTCTTGCGCTGTAGGGTAGATTAACATTCTTTTATAGCCCAAATTCATTATTCTTGTGTAATGATACTCAGCATAGTTTAAACTACAGGGTAATTCTAATGTTTATGTTTTTTATTCATTGGTGTGTAATAATTAATGAGCTATTAGTTAATTCAAAAGACTTTTCAATTTTGCCTTCTCTCGTTTTACATGAGATGCTCTTAGAATAACAATTTTTTTTTTTTATTAAAAGGAATCATATACGGAGTAAGTTAAAGAAGAATTTCCCCAGTTAAGATCAGTATTAATCAGTTCTTTTAATGGTAAAAATAACAAAGGATTGCATGTACAATAAAGCACAGATCTGTCTAATTTATTCCATATATTTCAAAATTTTAATACCTTGTGGCATTTTGTCTATTTCTATAAGTTCTCGTTTTCTAACTCTCAGCTTGCCAAGATAGATCTGCTTTTAAACTCTCATTATTATAAATAATGAACTTTTTCACTCTTGAGCCTCTGTGTTCTCGAATTTATATTTTTTGAAAGACGTTGTAGTCTTTTTGAAGGTGATTTAATTCTCCCTATCCTTATGTGTTAGGATGCAGTTATAATTTTATTGTTATTTTATATCCTTCTTTTCAACATAAACTAATTTGAAAGAGTACCCATGTAACCACCATCTGTATGGGCGTCAAGGAACGATGATCATGAATTCTCTCCATGCAAAGAGTGTGTGTTGTATGTTGTATTTTGCCTTTTGCTTAATCTATACCACTCAGCCCCCATTCTCATGGAATGTGACAGCACTTGTCAAGCCAACAATAATAACATCAATAGAACTTTGTACAAGTGGAAAGCAACTTTGTATATATAAATATACTCTAGATAATGCATAGTTATCAGTAATAAATTACAAAGATATTACTTAAAACGATAAATCCAAGTGCGGACTAAATGATCTTGAAGTACAATAAATCTGTGGATGTCAACAAGACCCTGTCGTCTATTTTTGCCGTTCTGAGAAAAACAGAACAAAACAGAAACAAGTTCTGGACGTAAGAAAATAAGTTTACAAACTGTCTTCAGTAGATCTTGGTAGAACGTAAGCGCAGAATTTTTGTTTTTCTTTTCTGAATCAATTGTTTGTCTTGAATCTGTTATAGAGATGGTTTATTGGAAGGACCTCTAATTTATGAACTATGTCTCCAAGCGTAATATAAAATTAAGACCTATTCTTAGGCATACTGAATGTTACAATTTCCCCTAAAAGTGGTTTTTTTTTTCAATAGTAATGTACCGAACAGAGTCAAATAGGCTATGAAGTTCTTTTCTATTTTAGTGTAAAAATGTTCTATCTCAAAACTGAGTCTATATGTCTCTCTCTCTCTCTCTCTCTCTCTCTCTCTCTCTCTCTCTCTCTCTCTCTCTCTCAGCCTGCTTGTTTATCATGATTACTCCATCTTGACCATCTTTTGAAGTTCCGTGCAACTCTGTCCGTCATCCTCTTTGCTAATACTATGAATCCTGTGATCATTATATTTTCGAAAGAAATCTTCCTCCCTTTCCTAGACTATTGGCATTCTGTCTCCTCCCGACAGGAACATCGTTTGACATTTCCTTTGTGTATCATCATCTTGTATGAACTTTTAATGAATCTTCGCTCCTCTCCTCCGACGTCTTCTCGAGATATTGATAGATATTTTCTCCCGTGCTTTTATCCTTCTATTAGCCTATGATGAGTGTCTGGTCTTTTCACCGTCTTTTAGAATCCCCACAACCAATAACCTTTCATAGAGAGAGAGAGAGAGAGAGAGAGAGAGAGAGAGAGAGAGAGAGAGAGAGAGAGAGAGAGAGAGAGAGAGAGCCTCCTAGCATGACCTACCTCCTCTTATGCAAACTCATTAACTTTAACATCAAGTATTTCATATTTTAAATGTTCACCTTTTTTATGATAATCCTTAAAAACACTTATAGCCTTATGATAACTTTGTTATACTTCGGTGCATTGATACTGGGTCTAAAATTAGTTATAATATGACTCATCTTTAGTCTGAAAATAAGCATTTCTCATTATTAGACAATTCCCACATTTTATTCCGGTTTTAACTTCACAATTAGTTATTTGGCCCTGTTATGTTTGTACCTATGTAAGCACCCTTATCTTTATTATACACTTGCTATTTAATGTATCAGTACATAATGGAATTTTCCGGGTTTTTTTTTATTTTTTGATACTTTAAATGTTTTTTAGTGTATAAAACTGATTTTGGCAATTTGGTCCCAAACACATCAGTTGAAATTTCTAACATCTTGCTATTAGAAAATAATTTTGTGAATCAAAATCGAAATTGTAAAACTTGCATACACAGATTATAACAATTCTTCAAAATTAGTTTACAATACACAATTAATTTTTGGTGTTGGACGAAAATAATGCAGCCCTGTTTAAAATCAAAACCTGTGAAATATCACCCATTACATTTTCGATAAAATATCGTTTAGCCAGCGTGAAGTTACTAGATCTGATGGCCAAGACTTTAATTCTTATAACCTTTAAAGCTTAACAAGCTTCTCCAGATACTTGGTTTTTGGTTTATCTACGGATTCTTTCTGGCTTTAGATACGCCATCCGTATCAGTAGTGATCATAAAAAAAGGAACTTTGTAAATACTATGATCTCTTTTTTTTCGTACAAAATTAACTGAAGAGATTCATTTTCCCACAATTTTATTTTTATTTTTTGTGTTTGGGGGTGATTTATAATTCAATTTATGTCTTTTCTTTCTCTTTCGAATTCACATATAGTTATACTGGCGTATAGTTCATTTTCAGAAGTATAATCTCACCTTAGTTCAGTGGTAAGTTATTTATCATCCCATATCAAAATTCATTGTTGAAATGTATGACGAAACAATGGAATTTTTACATATTATTTATTTTCAAGATTTACTTCATTTATCATTTTTTTTTTTATTCTGTAACTATTTTCACTTGCTGTAAAAATTATCTCTTTGATACTATGCTCTTAATTTCTGTTGAAAAAAAAAAATATTTTATCCGATGTTAGAAAAAAAAAGGACTTCAGGGAAATCATAACATCTCAGAACATGTTTGTCTTCCAAGTTTTTTTCTTTTCCTGTCTATTTGAAATAACTGCATCATGGTTCCTGACGCAAGAATATGCACTTGATATCAGTCAGTATAACTTTCTTTTAGTCTTCCTGCCCTGAGCCTCCAGTCTGACATTTCCTTCTGTGTTGTAACATATTCATTTTTACGATTTCCCAGTTTTTCTTTTTTTGTTTAGATACCCATTAAGATGCTGAATGGTTGTTCTCTCACCCTCGGCATTAAGGACATATTTTAGAATTTAGGATATATTTTAGGCAATAAGGCGACACTGATTATTCACGATAACGAAAAGGTGTGTGGAAATTAAATTTTTTTACTATCCATGGTTAGGTGTTCATTTTTACTTTTACCTTCTTTTGCTCGCTACTCTGATTAGGCAAGTGTTGCAAATAACTCCCATTGACTGTAATAGACTCA
The DNA here is from genome assembly GCF_036898095.1 of Palaemon carinicauda. Lineage (NCBI taxonomy): Eukaryota > Metazoa > Arthropoda > Malacostraca > Decapoda > Palaemonidae > Palaemon > Palaemon carinicauda. The sequence continues at coordinate 137,201,855 of NC_090730.1, forward strand.
AATACCGACTGTGCTTGGAATTCAATGGAAGGTCTTTTAGCTAATTAAATTAACTTCACGAAAGGAACTTTTTCATCGTCACCCTCGTCTTTAGTGATATAATGCAGACCCCAAATTTTGTCGTTTGCCTTCACCGAATTACAAAGTTTGATTCTGGAGACTTTGAAGATTAGCAGCTTGAAAACAGAAGCATCTGTCTTTTGAGACCCGAGAGACCGGATTTTCTTTCGCAGTCTCTCAAAAGTTAACTCCCTCGACTTCGATAAGACTGCTTCATGGGATAGTTTCCAATGGACATTTTGTAAATGCTCTGGTGCTAAAGGAACTTTTAAGTATTTTCCTTACTTCTGCTGATTAAGGTATTTCTCGTTAAACAGGACTTTGTGGAGTAGTGGTAATAACAAGTCTTATCTATGTCGATTAATAAATTAAAATTTCTTATCATAATTCTATTTTAAAAAATCAAGCTTCACAATTCATTTAGTGACATGTAGCCACATTGAATTAACATTTTCCATATCAGGCTAATTAATGAAAACTATGAGCCTTTATCTCCAAATTACTTTCCATTTGCTGCTCATTTCAGTTTCCATTTTAAAATAATACTTGCTATTATTTTTCAATGCTTAGTTTTAGACCAAGAGTACCTTTGTATATATATATATATATATATATATATATATATATATGTATATATATATATACATATATATATATATATATATATATTGTATATACTGTATATATATATATATATATATATATATATACTGCTTATATATATTTATATATATATATATATATATATATGTATGTATGTATGCATATACATACATATATATGTATATATATATATATATATATATATATATATATATATATATATATATATATATATATATATATATATATATATACTTTTGACACCAAATCCAAATAAAGGGGACACTTAACATTCGGTCACCAAAAGAGATAAAAGTTGATTCCGATTCTACTACACATATTCCTGTCGAACTTCATATCAATTTTATGTTTATAATTATTTTATGACCAAATCTCAACATCTAATTTCATTGAAATATTGAGGCAGAAATCGTTATTATTATGATAAGTACTTCTGCTCCGGTAAGAATTATAACATTTGCTGCCCTGTTTAATTAAAGGTGACAGTTGACTTAACCATCGGACACAGAGATATAACAATTTCTGTCTAATTCCTATCTAACCTCATCCACCCATATCCACCAAAGTAGCCCTTAGTAAATTTCTACCAATTGGCTGTTTATGATCATTTTATCCCTAACACTCGCGATTTTAATTTATTCCGTTACTAAGCCACAAATACATTTTAATTGGTTTTTAATCGTATTCAGTCTGCCTCGAGTGAATGGATCAGGGGAAATCTTGACTGTTAGTAAAAGAAATTATTATAAAGAGACACGTGTTACAAGCTCACAAAATGTGTTGATTTTTATTCCAAGTACTAAACCGGAATTCGACAGAAATATGGACAGTGGTATATTTTCATTTTACAAGTTCAGAAAGTCAAGCATGAAAATCAGTTATCTGAAAAATTCTCATTTAGATAGTTTTAAGAGTAATTGTAACCAGACAGGAGGTGGTAACAGAGTTATACGAAAAAAAAATCAAAGCATTAAATAATACGAATGATTTATGAAAATAGGATTTTATTACAAATTTAGATAGAATAAGCAATTCTTACAAAGTTATCACTTGGTGCATATAAAGCAATATCAAGTAGTAATTTCACTTAACAGATTACACAATCACATACTTTACATCTCGATCAACTCTCGCCTTTGAAGAAACGTGAGAAACCAAGAAGTACAGTTTTCTATTAAAGAAAATCAAAAGATGCTTATGAGCTGGCACACGCAGATCACGGGTCCAAATTATACAATTGGTTTCTATCAAATGATTCAGTAAAACTTCATTTCGTTAACAAGTTACGTTAAAGTTTAGGCTACTGAGGAGTTGGACCGAGTTACTATACAACGATTATGCGGTTGTTAACACTTGATTTCGTTAATGCTATCCAAGCACTAAATTACACTAGGTTTAGATAGTTATAATCAATTCAATTCATTCATAAAAAATCATAATCAAAGACTTATACAGATCAGAGATGTCGAAGAGAACAGGGATATCTGAACTTTCATCTTCCTTCCGTAGACTGTTGTCTAACTGACTTCCAGGGAGATGTGTAATCCTTTAAACAAAACTAACCTTTATATATCCCACTTCGGGTAAGCAAAATTTCACAAGGAACTTTGTAATAAAAGAATTTATTTACATGATTTCCTAGGATGCTACTGAATTGTTCATATTCATTTTAATAAAAACACTTTCACAAAGAAACCCATATTTACAAAGTTATAACTTGATTTCTGAATCCCGGCTCTTTTTATATGACGTCACTTCCTCTCCAACTTCCACGCACTTAATTCTGTATGTTCGGGATTCTCCTAGATTTCCTACATTGCATTAGATTTTTCACGTACCCTAATAAAAAATAAACTGCATTAGGTTTTTATGTTTCGTAGTATTCATAAAAAATCCCCCTTCATTTATGAACTTGATATATATATATATATATATATATATATATATATATATATATATATATATATATATATATATACACCAGTGTATGACTGAAGAAAGACATAAAATATAGGTTGCTATGATGATATAAATATTTCTATTACTACTCATATCACTGTAATTATCTTAAGCTCTTATGAGGTCCTTTGACTAGCCAAACAGAACTACATTATATCCTTCTCTCTGGTTACGGTTCATTTCCCCACTTGCCTACACACACACCGGATAGTCTGGCCTATTCTTTACATACTCTCCTCTGTCCTCATACACCTGACAACACTGAGATTACCAAACAATTTTCCTTCACCCACGGGATTACTGCACTGTAATTGTTCAGTGGTCACTTTCCTCTTGTTAAGGGTAGAGGAGACTCTAGCTATGGTAAGCAGCCCTTCTAGGAGAAAGACACTCCAAAATCAATCCATTGTTCTGTAGATTTGGGTAGTGCCATAGCCTCCGCACCGTGGTCTTCCACTGTCTAGGTTAGAGTTCTCTTGCTTGAGGTACACTTCCTCTTATTATGTTAAAGTTTTTATAGTTTATATAGGAGATATTTATTTTGATGTTACCGTTCTTAAAATATTTTATTTCTCCGTTCTTCCTTTCCTCACTTGGCTATTTTCCCGGTTGGGGCCCCTGGGCTTAAAGCATCCTGCTTTTCAAACTAGGGTTGTAGCTTGGCAATTGATAATAATAATAAATAAGACTTACACTTCAAAATTCTCAGCTCAAGAGACCATTTCTTAGAGACAGACAAGTTGGAATAAACTCCTCTCTCTCTCTCTCTCTCTCTCTCTCTCTCTCTCTCTCTCTCTCTCTCTCTCTCTCTCTCTCTCTCTCTCTCTCTCTCTCTCTCTCTTTGTGTTCAAATCGTCAAGTAAACTTTTAGCTTCATATCCAGAAAAAAAGAGTGAAATAGATTTCAATATTAGAGTATTTGTGGTTTAATATTTGAGTGAACAAAAATCATAAGTGTTTGTGATAGGAATATCTTATATATATGTATATATATATATATATATATATATATATATATATATATATATATATATATATATATATATATATATGTATGTATATTTATACATACATACATATATATATATATATATATATATATATATATATATATATATATATATATATATGTGTGTGTGTATATACATATATATGTGTATACTTATGAAATACATTTAAGCTTCAATAATGAGAACATTCAGTAATATGTAGTCCATTTAATCTTAAGTCAAGAAAATCTACATAGAGTAGATAATCAAATCATTTTTTTTTTTTTTTATTATTATTATTATTATACCGTCACCGGTCGACTCTGACCTTAATTATTGAAATAAATGGTTTAATGTATTCATAAACTTGTGGACAACTTTTTAAAATAACCAAAGTTATTAGTTTTAAGTTTTTACACCTAAAAACTTAGCCTAATTAGGAATTAAATTGTTTTTGTTTTAATCGAGATTTTCAGAAATCTTCTGCTACTACTCTCTCTCTCTCTCTCTCTCTCTCTCTCTCTCTCTCTCTCTCTCTCTCTCTCTCTCTCTCTCTCTCTCCTGACTATAAGCGAATAATGAAATTGGAATAGGCCTAGTTTAGTGGTCATAAAATGGAAATCAAATGGAAATTTCACTGAGGTACGAGCATCACCATATTTCTTTTCCAAGAATTGAACTGGTTTCATTTAAAATTTATTTTAGATGGTTGGGGAAAAAAAGAAGGATCGGAACGATAACTTTTTTTTTCTTTTTAGCTACGGCTGCTACACAATGCACAAATTTCCTCTCTGAGATTGCTACGAAGTATTTGCAACTTTCCTGTTTTGAGTGAACGTCAGAAGAGCATCGTTATACGTCCATTAATCCTCATAGGACTTTGAAAATTAAAGTATGTTAGAATGGTTAGAATTTTCGGCGTTCTATCCCAATGTTCAGGTTTCCCTCAGTTTTCGATATGTATTTCATTTATGTCTCCAAACAGATGTACAAATCGTGGTCTGCTATCACAATTATAGTAATGCTTTGTACTGCATCATTACTGTTAACGCGATGAACACGTCATTATATGGTGCTAATTTTCTCTTGTTTCTCTATAAGCGTACCCACACTATGAAATGTTAGGGTGGTAAGACCAGGGAGAGTCAAGACCATAAAGATATCAGGATTGGGCCAAAGACAAATTCACCATGCATATTGATATAGGCAAAGGGGTTAGAGGGATGCTCTCGGACTGGATAGCGGTAGTCTAAACACAGAGTTTAATGTCCATAAGGTATTCATAAACACCTGAAAATATACATAGTTGCACATTTTTTAATGTTGTATACAAAGATGGACAACTCACAAGAACCAAAAGTCCAAAGATTAGCAAAATGATTGGTATGTTGAAAACAAATTGTATCATCACCCCCTAAAGGCCAAACTAACCGAAGATCATGTGTTCTTATGAAGGGAGGCTTTATTGAATGTACAGAAAAGGAGAGGGGGCGGTGTTATTAGTTGAAAAAAAAAAAAGATAAGGGAAAAGCTACAGTGTAATACACTAGCCTTCATACCAAGATCATATAGATGAAAGAAAAGGAAAGTTAATCAGCAATGATGATTAACAGGTAATTAATTGTCAGTGGCCTTAGTTTTAAGCAAGTTCTTTGTCATCTCTTAATGTAATTTTCATGTAATTACTCCTTTCAAATATTATACTTAACGCCAGCCTTCAAATTATTGCTATCGTCTTCCATTGCCGTGTCTATCGACAAATATAAGTAGATTAAAAATGAAGTAGAAGGGGGATGTTTGATGATGTTAGTATATATTTTACAAATCACAGCTATTAGTAATTAGTTAGAGATCTATGAATTGTAGTTTTAAAGTGATGGGTTTACCTAGTTATTTCGTCACAGTAGTACGAAACAAGGTACCCATAGAAACCTCAACTACGCCTAGAATCATAAATATCCTGCAAAATAGGTCTTCTTCAAAGGAGTTACATTCCTAATTCTCCAAAAAATCTGTTCCTATCATGACACTTAGCTATGATATGTTTTTTATTATAATCCTCGCATATATCTTTCTGTAATCCTACTAACAAACACAAAATAACCAAACCTGATAACGTCCTTGGTTGGGGTAATAATCCTTTCTAACGTAATGTTTCCCGTAGTAAGTCTTTATAAGAGATTTGATCAGTCGAATTATAAATCATAGCAAAATGCCTTTTAAAGGGTGATTTTTTACTGCCCACACTCGTATGATCACTACAGTCTACCATTACCGTTGATCTGGTATTACAGCCTATCATTACTAATAATCGTCTCGTGTTTGTTATTTAGATAACGGATGTACGAATTTGCTGAAAAATAAAAAGTTTCCAGAAATATCTGCGTTACATAGAACTTTAGAATCTACGCTTTTTTATATATGTGGTAGCAGCTCTCAGTTTACGCATGTAGTGTCATTCCTCATTGATCAGGATGATCAGATTTTTAAATTACAAAATTAAATTTTATATATATATATATATATATATATATATATATATATATATATATATATATATATATATTTAGTTTATATATATATATATATATATATATATATATATATATATATAGCCTGGGGTCAACCTAACAAAAATGAAATTAATTAACCCCAGACTAGTCCAGGTGATTAAGACCACTAGCCGATGCACAAAAGTACAGCGGAAGTTAAAAGCAAATTAACACCAATATTACTTACTACCGGTAGGAGCATAGTGCCTTCAGTGTGCCTTCGGCCCCTAGCGGCCTATGCTATATATATATATATATCAATCTATTTTACTCAGTTCCTGCTCATTTCTTTAATATTGCTCTCCAACTTTTTCTAACTTTAACCTTAGTGTAGGGTTATACCCTGGAGGCAATTGGATTCTAAATTATCTTACAATCTCCAGCACTGGCTTATTTGATTTATAAATCCCCTTTATCCAATCCAGTCTTTCTTGCTGTGTCAGATATGGACTTGAAGATAGTAAGAGGCAGCCGATTTTAGAGTTATCCACAAATTTCAAGAGCAAGTTCAGCCTACATTTAGAAAGACCTCTAGAGGACATTTTGCATTTGGCCAAATCAAAACATATCTATCTTCAACGGCATTTTTAACATTTTCTTTTCTACGCTGATGTATAGGAGAAAATTGTATCGGTTTTCTTTCCTTGACCTAATCGCAAAGGATCACTCAAGGTAATTGTGGTTAAAATCGAAATAAGAAAATATCTATAGATTAAATTAAAAAGTAAGCTATAACCTAGGCTTTAAATCGTAAGCTAAACCAATAGAACCAAAATTAATTCTATAAGAAAATATTAAAAGTTACAATGGTTTGTCGAAAGAAAAAGAAATTCACTTAGTTATTAGGTGACTATTGAGAAAAATAACAAGTATTTATCATAAAACCAGCAAATCTGACTGAGTTTGTCAGGTCATTTACTATAGGCGAAGTTTGTCAAGTCATTTACTGTAGGTGAGAAATATGGACCAAAGCACAAGTAGTATTCAAAAAGTAATATAATACTGTAAATGGTTTTAATATGGTATTAAATATAAACAGAATCCATCAGAATGACTCAATGGAAGATTTATTTTAACGTATAAATGCACGTATACTAAACACAAAACTTGAAATCACAATCGAAAACCTGTAAGAACGATTCATCACACTAAAGGTTTTTATGTATTCAATATCAATGCCATTTATAAAACCCTTATCAGTTTATTTCCGACGAAAATTCCAGGGCAAAGTTGCACCAGTAACGCGTGTAGTGGTCATTTATGTTTTCGTACAAAAGACGAGGTTAGTAACCTATCTTCCTTTCCGGGGTACTGCTCTCGATTTCATGCAAATTGTAGAGATACTCGCATCCTAAAATTTTAGGAAATCGAAGTTCATTGGTCTTTGTGGCTATTCGAAATACCAATTATATATATATATATATATATATATATATATATATATATATATATATATATATATATATATATATAGATAGATAGATAAGATAGATAGATAGATACATACATACATACATACATACATACATACAAACATATATATATATATATATATATATATATATATATATATATATATATATATATATATATATTGTGTGTATGTGTGCGTGTATAATATAATATGATATATAGTAAAACTCTCTAGAACATTTTAGCCAGTTTGATTTCTCGATCATAAACAAGCGCCTTTGCTTTCCATCGGGAAACGTTTGTGCAATATCTGGTAAACGTGATTTTTTGACAAATCATTGCGTATTGCTGGAAAATTGCTATAGTGTTTATCCCTTGACGCTGTTTGCTATTTCTAAATACACCAAAGGTTATATTGTGTTTGCTCAGCTGCAACTAGCTTTAGTTCCTCATCTAGTTTTTCTCTTGCAAACTTTTACAAGTAGCACTACATTTCCAATTATAATTCAAATAGGTCGAATTTGGTGGGAATTTTTTCCAATTTCAAAATTTTTGTTTATTATTATTATTCCGTGGAGGAAAATACGTTTTTGATGTGTGATTGTGCCATTAATGGTTACTGTTTTCTAGAAATAAGTTGTTAAGATACAGTCGTTGTAACAATTATGGGAATTCCTGCTGCTTTTCAAGCAAATATAAGTAATATTTGTTTGCTCAGCTTTCGTTTGATATTGAAATGAGTTATCACTAAAGCCTGTACATCCTGGGTTTGTACCATTTCAGTACTTGTCATACATCTTTGTAAGCCACTCATGAATGACAAAGGCAAGGAACAGTGACATTATCCTAGCAAGCAGGACAATGCCCTAGAGACGGACCGAATATACATATGATCAGCGCCCAAGCCCCTCTCCATCCAAGCTGGGACCAGGAAGGGCCAGGCAATGGCTGCTGATGACTCAGCAGGTAGACTTATTAATCTCCCAAACCCCCCATCTTTATCTCACTTATGGTGAGGTTGCAGCCATTAAAGGAACTAACGAGTTTGAGCGGCACTTGAATCCGAGTCTGGAGATCACTACTCAGAGACGTTACCACATAGGCCACCACAACTCTGTGTGCTTTCCTCATTTAGCTTTTATTTCACAAGAAAATTAAATCATCCATTGCTAAAAAAAAAATTTGTTTGTTTGCCAGTAGCTTTCTTAACAACTTCTGGTTTCAAGTTGCATGTCTTACCTTCTCTTACCTTGCAGTGTATAAACTAGTTGTTTTACACGTTCATATCTAGTGCCCTTGTTTTGACATTTCCTACTTGCTATCGTGATTCCCAACATATTTAATGTATGATTGGCACGAATCAAATCGATGATCACGTAAGTAATAGAAATCCTATCAAGTTGTAGGACCCAGGAAGTTTTGGCCATGGTTTGCCTGCTATTCGCTTTTGTAAAAAAAGAAAAAAAAAAGAAAAAAGCAAACACTAACTTAGGTGTTATTAGATGCCAGATTTTCAATTACCTTGTAATTTGTTTGTTCTAAATTCTCTAAGTTTAGATAAATAGTCAGACATAACTGCGATGATTTTCTTATACTTTGATGCTCAACAAGACAGAATTCCCTGATTCAAGGTCAGAGTTGTATACTAAGAGCTCCTTGAATGGTAGAAATGTCCTGACTCTGTGTCGCCACTTTGAGGGAAAGGAGGAGACTTAAATTTCCTTTTCATTCGTTTCATAGTTGTGTTCGTCAACTTTTAATCCCTATAACAATTGATAGAGATTGTTTTTCTTGAACGTCCAAAGAGATGATTGACAAGGTCAATTTTGATGGTTAGTTGTTGATATATTGATGTCAGTATCGGATATCGAAGGGAAATTAGAAAATTTGGAAGCAAAAACTCACACCAGTTATTTCGAGAATTCGCTAATTGTACCCGAGGCAACTTCAAATCTTTCATCTCTATTTTACATTTGAAAGCGGAGGCATTTCCAAATCATTGCAAAGACCTTTGGAATCTGATGTTGCTCGTGATATAATCACTCTTACTTAAAGGGAATAGTTCAAGCCTCTTTTAGTCTCAACAGCGAATTTCCCTTTGCCTAGGATTCCGCATACTGTTGGCAGGAAACAAGAGCCGACGTTTCTCTGAACATATTTGTGTAAAGTGGAGGTTTCGGCCGAGTGGAATGGCGAGTTCAAAGGGAGCAGGAGAAGAAAATAGAGTCTACATGATTCGTTTTGCGGGTCAAATGCAAGGAAGAGTACAATGAAACACAAAGAGGAATGCGTTAGACGAACCGTTCAGTATTCTTTCATGTGAATATGTTGTCCAATAAAGAATTGTAATCTTGGAGAACGTTAGAACCTTTCAACGGCATTTAACAAAAATGTGTAAGTGATAAATTTTCAATGGTTAGAACTGGTCATCTGACATTGATCAGGTCATACAAAAGGACACACGAAAATACAACCACATAAACGCACATACACACACACATACATACATATATATATATATATATATATATATATATATATATATATATATATATATATACATATATATCTATAGATAGATAGATAGATTGATATCGATATAGATATATATATATATATATATATATATATATATATATATATATATATACATATATATATATATATATATACCTATATATATATATATATATATAAATATATATATATATATATATATATATATATATATATACACGGAAGCCCAAATGCTAAATCATTGCACAGAAATAATAGTTATTATTTCAAGTAACTTTTGATTGGCATTGTCCAGTTTATTTACTCCCATTTAACTTAATTATGTGGTTCTATATTATTTGGTTGGTTATTTACCGTTTTACAGCTGTTACTCAACACCATTGACTTGCCATGAATTTTTCCTGATTCCAAATCCCCCTTCAGCTTTAATGGAGTTTCTATATCACATGACACAGATCATGTTGACTAGGAATGGATGTCTCAGTTGGAGGGTTCCTTGGCATACTTCCTGAGTTTTTATTAGCCACTGCCTTACTCCCACAGGTTTTATGTGGGTAAAGGTAAGGCTTAAGCACTTATGATCTGCATGTGTGGTCGGTCTTTAAGACAGTGAGCACAAGTAAAATGATGTGTCGTTTACCTCTGCTTCTCACGAGTGGCGCTCTAACAATAAAAAAAAGATTTATAGTAAACTCGATAGTTATGATTTTACTGCTATGCCCTCAAACATCCTTTACAGAGATCTCTTCCTTGTTTCAGCAACTAAATTGTTAGATGATAAACCATTTCAGTACTTAACTCTGATGCTGTTCTGTTAATAACGCCAGCAGATGTACATTCCCATATTATCGAATTGAAGTTTTCGTTATCTTTGGAGTTTTCTGCGTTATCCTATCTTGTTCGGTTTCAAGGAAATTTCCGTTTCTAATGAGATTTCCCGATTTCTCATAATTGAGTATCTTCCATGACCAGTCTCTCAATTACTAGTGTCTCGTTTTATGCCAATTAAAATGCTTTTTACGATCGCATGATTTCTTTTCCATTTCCTCTTCGTTTACACACTCCTTTCACCATTCACCTTTCCTCATCTCGGTCTTTAGACTTTAGTTTTACTTTCATATCATATTTTTTGTGATTTTCTTTAGCGCATAACTGGCAGCCATTGTTCCTCACGTGTATTTATCCTTTACTAATCTCCCGACTTTAATCCTTCTCAAACTCTAGGAAAAAATTTACGAAATTATTGAATCAAGTATAAATTCTAGCTTCTTCATTACTCTTGTTAAAAAGAAAAATAATTCTTTTCGTAAAGAAATCTAACCTGCGTAGAGATTATTAAATGAATAATGGAGCATTATTTTTAGCATGTATTTCCATGAAGTTATTATCTCTATCCACAAAGGTGACTTATTATGAAAACTTTTGATCTTTATTTAAGAGAACAAATAGAAGAGATTCTTGGAAATTAGCGAAATTGGTTTCCAGTACAAACATGATCTGAGCTAGCCAATAGGTATATGTTTATTTTAAAACTACCTGTTTATCTAATCTTCATAAATAGACTGAACTTATTTTGTATCAAGATTATTCTTAAATTAGAAAAGGCAGACTATTAGAAGTCATATTAATAGAGTATTTCAACACCATCGATCACTCTTTTGAAAATAAGTGTCAGTTTTGTCAACGAATTACTTGTGGTTTCTACATTTAATTTCTTTTCAAATCTAAGAAATTTGTTTACATGATATATACACATGAGGGTATATTCGTAAAAGTAACTTCAATACCTATAAACGTATCCCATATTTATGATCGCTTCCATAAATTCTGAAAATGAAGTTACCAATGTCCAGTATTTCTAAGCACAAAAGACGAACTTTTACTAACAATCATTTTTTTTTTATTATACACATATGTTTTTGAAGTATTGCATATAGATCAGAAATGCAGAGAGCTAACCTTTTGTTTATAGTTCAAGAACAGTTTACGGTGCTTATACAATTTATTTTGTGGCACTTTATTTCCTTTTGTCCCTCTGTCAATCCAAATGATACTCCAAAAATATGTAGATAGATTCGAATGAGGATTTATCAAATACCAGATAAGCGTTGGATCTGTATCCGGATTTTCTTCTCTTTATAGCCCTCCGATGGGAAAATTATGGATTAAGTCTTCAATGATTCTTTCTCCCTATAAGATGTCATAAGAATTCCGATCTAATACCAATTTTACCTCGATTTAATTCTTTTCGGACTTTACAATACGACAAAGATATTTAAATGAGTTATGATAATTTCTTCTCTGTGAACACGTTTCAAATCCTACGTTGATAGTTTGGATACATTTGCAGATGGTTTTTCAGCTAGACGTCTTCATTAAGGCGTAAAGCATACTAGGTTTCTGACTGCTCAATATATGTTATAAAGTACAGTCAACGAGAGTGGTTGTTTGATAGAAAGTTTACTAAACTTTTAGAAATTGAAATACTTTTTACATTACCTTGTTAATAAGCAACATTAAATTATTTTGCTAAAGGTTTTACTAAAATTGCTTTTATACCCTATCTAATTGATCGTATATATTGCAGATATTCGACGAGAATAAATACTGGTTAAAACCCTTATAGTGTGTATTTTCCGTGCAGGCCCCCAACAGAGATGCATGCTGCCTTTCATCAGCCATAGCAAGACGACAAGACGTACAAGTTTCCGTTAAAATTCTCATGATCTCTTATAAGACCAAGGATCTATGCTCGGTAAACTGTGGCTATCAACTATAATGGTTTGGACTAGAGTCACTAGACTATGATTGGTACTTTGAATAGCAGGGGTCTCTATCTTCGACTGATGGTGAGTATTAATGTTGTTTTCACCGTCTGTTAATATTTGTTTCAGGTTCCCTGTTTTGAAGAAATCTGCAACGGCAATGTTAATTGCAATGTTCTCTAAACATCATCATTATCAATTCGTTTGGTCATTTACCTCTTATGTAATATCGTTCAAATCAAGGGAAAATAGTATTATTCATTTTGAAAAACTTGATAATAACGCTGGTGTTTGAATAGTTATTTACCAAAATTATTTTCGAGCATACTTTCAAACCATTATTTTGAAATAAATGCTTTAAACAAATATTTACCATAATATTTGTGTTATGACTATCACATACTATTAAATACGTTTGTTTTATCCTGTATGAGATGTCTTATATAAACCTAATAGATAGTTATCTAAATAATTTCACGGTATTTAGCCAGTCAGTATCACGATGCTACATAGATGCCGCTGATTTGCGTCACTGTATCGAACAGTTGAGTCGTCGTCTTTCCAAGAAAATTATTTGTATCCAAGCAACGGAAATAAGAGTCTTCTCAATCATAGGTTACATATAGCCGGGAAATATTATTATCTAGCAATCGCTGTTGCCTACGCCATAAAAAGATTCATTTCAACGATACTTTGTCGAGCTTGTCATTCTATTTTTCTGTTCTAATAGCTATGAAATTCTATTTTTTTCAGACCCTTATTGATTTGTAATGGTCAATATTCCGAATACAATACGACAAATATTTTCTATATGATTTAAACATTTTAGGACAAATTCTATTAATAATCACAAGGGACATGACATTTTTTCGAAACTTGGTTTTTTTTTTCATGTGGATTTTAGTAAATCAAAATTCTCTGAAGCTTTATTAAAGGTTCATTTTCTTGAATATGAAACAGGCTACATGAAAAGTATGATATATTTTATGAGTCATATATTTGAAATTATTCTCTCTCTCTCTCTCTCTCTCTCTCTCTCTCTCTCTCTCTCTCTCTCTCTCTCTCTCTCTCTCTCTCTCTCTCTCTCAATTAGATATTATTCCTCAATGTTAGGTTGTCAACCACAGATTACAGCTTTTAAGATAGCATTGGTAGGGATTTCTGAGTGAAAGCTTACAACTTTGTTTTCATGAAGGTTCCGTTGAGATTTTCAAAATCATTATCTCTAACTGGTCCTTGCCTTTCCTCAAAATGTATTTAGGTCAAGAAAGAAGAAACCACTTGAAAAGTGTTATCATTTACAATCAGTGAAATGATAAAAAAATTCTTTTTATTCACTTGGTAAAACTTGAAGATCATTAATTGTATTCCTATTCACTTTGAGTATAATTGACTACGCCTCTATGCTTTCATCATAGTGGAAAAGTAAACTGTAAATATGTCTTGACATCATCATCATCATCTCCTCTTACGCCTATTGACGCAAAGGGCCTCGGTTAGATCACGGCAGTCGTCTCTATCTTGAGCTTTTAATTCACGTCTTGACAGAATGTTAAAAAAGATTAAATAACACAACACAGTTTTTGAGAGCGTTCAAAGAAATCCATTGTCATCTCTCTCCATCCAATTTTATTTTTAGATTAAGAATAAATATATCTTGACTGAAAAATGTGACAACACAGATCTAGAGTTTATTTTTGTATTTTTCTTATCTTATCTTTATTAACATATTGACCTTCATTTTATGTCCGTTTATTCATCATTCATAGTTTTCTTTGAAGTTTTTATTCACTCCTTTCTTGATCGAGTTCTTTTCATCTTGCAAGACTTCCACTCATTTCATTTTCATATTCATTCGAACTGAGAACTTCTTATGCAAATTACGCTGTCACTAACACAAAAAAATATCGAGATGAAGAAATGTTTTATTGAAATAGGATTTACTTCCTATTTAAATAAAACATTTAAAACATTGAAGTATTTAAAGTTCGTTTAATTTCTAATGTTACAAAATTACCACAATCATTGTACTTTGGCCACCGGCGATAGAAAACTAGGTCACAGTTATTTAGAAAATGCTTTTTATGTATATTGAGGAATTATTTCAGGAATAAACTTTTATTACTTTTCTTTTTTTTGGAATTTTCATTGCCAATTTTATTTAGAATGCCTCTCTCAATGAAAAAATACATGCAGTAGATTTAGATTCACGACACTCTCATTATTTAATTTATTGTAGTATAAGAAGCTCTTTTACCTGTATTGTTATATTTGTTTACCTGAAATGCAATTGCTTTAAATTACTCAAAAAAGTAATGATTACATTGCCATCTTCACTGCTGCCCCTGAAACAGCATTGTACCGCACGTGTTTCATACACGCTCGTACACTGTAATGTTATTGTTTTTTTCACCAATTGTGCGAGGTGGCGGTTAGGTATTAACAGAGAGGCGAAGTGAATGCAAGTGAAGTTTATCCAACAAGATAACAGGCTTATATATAGATTGTTGACAGGAAGAGTAACACAAAAATCAAACAATATAAAACATGCGATAACAAGCTTAAACTGTTTTCTCTTATCAGTGCGGGGGAGAGCGAGAGATAAAAAGAAAGAAGCTATAACATTACGGTGTACGAGAGGGTATGAAACACGTGCGGTATATGGCTGCCCCCTGAAGAAGGCACATGTGAAATATGGGTCCCAGTTCTTGAGAGTCACTTCGTAGGCGACTCATCTAACAGGAGATATGTAGGTTTTAGGAGATCAATAATTTTCTTTTCCACGAGTTTTAATTAAAAAGCGTTCGGTGTGGGACGGATCACAAGGATAGGGCCCATGTAAGTGGGCATTACCTGTGGCTTGCTAGTGTCAGTGCAAGAGAACGGGCATTGCCGTGTCCAAATCTGTCAGTATTTTTGCATCATGGGCGGGTTGGCAGCATGTAGTAAATTTTCCGTAAACATGCCCTAGGCACTGGAGATTGCCGGAGGAGGTTGCAGACGGAAAAATTTATGGAAGGACGGTTAGCTATTCACCATTTCAGCTGGCGAGACATACAGGCTGTCTTTAGGAGTGGTACCTTGTCCCAGGAGGACCCAGGAAAGCTGAGTAAACCAGTTGGAGACATTGTAGCAGAACATCAAAGCTGCTTTGAGGGTGCAATGAAAACGTTCAACCATTCCGTTGGCTCTAGAGTTGAAGGTGGTTGTCTGATGTAGGGTAATGCCCAGATTTGCTAGTGATACCAACAATTGAGAAGTGAAAATGCTACTCCTGTCAAAAGTAATGTGCTCAGGGGTACCAAATCTTACAATCCACCCCTAGAGTATGGTGGATGTAATGAGGCAGACGTTGCCATTTGCATTGGGATGGCCAATGAGTGGAGCAGTCAATGACGGTAAACAGGTAACAGTATCCTTGTGATGTGGGTAGGGGACCTACAACATCAAGGTTAATTTGGGAAAAAGGAAGTAGAGGAAAGGTCCCCACTGCTGAATCCGTGTGTCGATGTACTTTTGAAACTTGGCATGAAGTACTGGTGCGGACGTAATCCTTGGCATCCATAGTAATGCCGTGCCAAATGAACTTCACCTTCAGTCTCTGTGCAGTCGATTGGCACGAGGGATGTGAGAGGTTATAAGTAAAATCAAACATCTGTCAGCACATGGGGCAGGTATGCGCGGTCATGGCCTACTAGTATTGACATCACAGAGGAGAGTACTATTGGAGTCAGCGAGTGCGACATCTTCCCAACGGAGAGATGTGCAGGATGTCCTGCACGCTTGGTACTCAGATTGTTTTCGTTGGGCTTCTGTTAAGGTGTTGTAATCCAATCCCAGGTGAATGGCAACCAATGTGTTTCTTGACAGGGCCTCGGCAATGAGATTAATTTCCCCAGGGATATGCTAAAGGGTGCACTTGTTTTCAGCCACGGCGGAGAGATGTCGGTGGTGATTGGCGGAACAGGCGTTGGACTATCAAGTGATGGCCTGCACCAGAGGCATGTGGTTCATGTAAATGGCAAAGGACGTACCCTCTAAGAAGTGGCAAAAGTGACAGGCAGGCAAATGCATCGCTTGCAATTCGTGGTAGAAGGTGGAGTTGCCAGATTCTGCTTTGGACAGTTTTCTGCTGAAGAAGGCCAATGGGTCGGGAGAGCCGCAGAACACCTGCAAGAATACTGCATCAATAGCGACGTTACTGACATCAGTGGAGAGAGAGAGAGGGGGGCATGTGGTATGGGAAAGGTGAGAGCAACAACAGTTGGCAGGGTATTCTTCCCGATGCAGAAGGCCACTTCCTGAAGGGGACCCTACTTCAATTCTTTAGGCTTGCCTTTAAGGGAGGCGTAGAGGGGGCCAAGAATGGCAGCCATCGCTGGCAAGAACCAGTGATAAGCGTTCGTCCTGACCAAGAATTCTTGTAATGCTTTAACGGTCGAGGTCGCGGGAAAGTTGTGAACAGCTGAGTCCATCTTAGGGATGGGGTGGACTCCAGGAGTGATATGGTGACCTAGTAGTAACGTCCTCGCACAGTGATTGCCAGAATGGGGTTCAAGTTTCGCTCAAACTCGTTAGTGCCTTTGGTCACTACAACCTCGTCATCCTTATGAGCTAAGGATGGGGTGTTTGGTGGAGCCAATAGGCCTATCTGCTGAATCATCAGCAGCCATTGCCGGGACCTCCCTGGTCCCAGCTTGGATGAAGAGAGGATTTGGACGCTGATATATATATTTGGTCAGTCTCAAGGGCATTGACCTGCTTGATAGGGTAATGTCACTGTCCCTTGCATCTGCCATTCATGAGAGGCCTTTAAACCTTCAAGAACGATACCTCTTTGGCACCAAAAATACACTTGTCGTACCGGATTACAAGACTTTTCTGTTGCAGGGCGAGCGAAGCCTTATGGTCACCCAATGGTTATTGAGAGCGCTAAAAAACCTTGGCTATACGAGCGGCTGGCGATGGTGAGTACTGCTCCAGGAAGTATGTTTTGAGGGCATCATACGCTAATGGGACATATCTCTTGGTCGCAAAGCCAATCAGAAATTACCAGGAAATTGTCTATGTGGATCGCTGCGAGGTAATAGTCTGCTTTGCCATTTGAGCAAGTCACGCCCTTGATGCAAAACTTATGAGTGTTTAGAAAAAAATGAAAATTACAACCATACGTGACAATACACCTTATAAAGCGTAGTACAGTTTAAGTGGGTTATAATTATAGAAAAATAACACATTACAAAAATAACATAAGAACCGAGCTACTATACATAAAGGAAAATCGCACTATCAGTACTGGTGAAAGATAGTCTCATTACAAAAATGATGATATAGCAGCACTGCTAGCATTATTGTTAAACACCGATATGGTTCTTAACAAGAATGTACTCTAATGTGAAAGATCTCTTTCATGATTTCATCAAAGATGACCTTAAAACAAAGCAACGTTACAACTGAAATATCATTATAGAAAGTTTTTCGAATTATCCAGAAATTAAAAGCTTTATTGGATAGTAGGGTATATTATACTTTGATATTTTAATAAATTTCCAGACGCTAATTATCATCTTAATAGAAAAACAAATGAAAATTTAATTTGCGTAAAATTTGGTTCTAGTGAGATTTATTACGAGTGAGTGAATACGATATGCAAGTAAAAGGAAATATAGTTTTTTATACTCTGATTCTAGCTCTTTTCTTATGTTTCTTTCTAAATCCATTGAAGTGAAGGATGGAATTGTAGAATCTGCGTGCTGATAGATTCTTCCCTTCTCTCTCTCTCTCTCTCTCTCTCTCTCTCTCTCTCTCTCTCTCTCTTGCTTTGATATATTCAGAGTTTTTTATTGGTAAAAGCCATTGTTTATTTTTTGAAATTTTGTCGCATCAACCATATACTTCGCATGAATAACTTATTCGGAGAGGGTATGAATGGGCATAACTTGATTAGTTATTACATGATTTAAAAATTATACCTTACCTTAATTGCTATCTTTTTCTATATACCGTCTTAGTAAATGGAAGTTTCGTAGAATGAATGCTAATATTACAATATGAAGATTTGTTATTTTAGGGCGAGTAACAATGTTGAGGAAATCCTCGTCTTGTGATGCGTCTTTGAAATTGATCATAAAACCTTTATTGAGAGGCTGGAAAGATAAAAGATTATCAGTCACCAAATACGAAATAGCAAACCACTGGAGATCTCATCTTGCAGCAGCAATGCATCTTGTTACAAAGAATTAAAATCCGTGTTGGTTAAAGTACTGTATATTGTGTCGTATATGTTTAGATGTATCTCAAAAACTTTTAAAAGGTGCATCGCCCATTGTTTCAAGGCCTAAGTTTTTTTATACAAAGAGGATGCATCAATCTGATTGATTCACTGAATAAGAACGTAAGCATAATACTCTCTCTCTCTCTCTCTCTCTCTCTCTCTCTCTCTCTCTCTCTCTCTCTCTCTCTCTCTCTCTCTTAACACAAATACTTTGCATTCTTGTTCTGTTCATTGAGGCCCTTTGCGTCAATAGGAGGAGACGATGATGATGATGATGATGTAGTTGTTGTTTTCCTTGATTTTAGCTCAGTCTCCACGTCTTCAGGTTTGAAATTATTTAGGGTCACAAGAAACTCAAATTGATGACAATTTACTAAGTTCCATTTTAATAAAAACAAATATCTATATATCTCACGTCGTGGTTTCAGTCTAATAATACTTATCCAAAAGTATGAGGTTGATTTGTAATCTTTTGATAATCAATTGTCATTTTATTTCAATAAACTTGCATTTCTATGAAACAGATTATTAGAGTAAATATTTATTTCAAGACAGAAATGCTTCCAACAATGATTCGGTTAAGTCTTCTCACTTAGTGTTTGTGGCTCGTGGTTAAAGCTGTTTCATTTCTTAAAAACAAGATTTACGCTATTTAAACGTTTCACAAAATCATTAAAGTTGTTTCCTGAAGCGAACCTCGCACAAGAAGCAACAATCCAAATAAAAATTGTATAGGCAAATATGAACGAATGCCAACTATGCATTTCATTGCAATATTTTTGTCATTCCAAATAATCGTTATTTGTTTCAGTTGTTAATCATTAAAGCATCCGCTCCTTTATTTGTTTTTCGTCTTGAGAGCCTCAGTTTCTAATTCCCCTCTGTTTGCTTTTCATTTTCCCCTTCTTTCTATTATCTCCTCTATTTAGTCTTTATCTTTACCCACGTTCAGTAATGCTTGACCCCTCCATCTGCTCTTTTTAATGCCATTACTTTTTTAATGTTAAACGTTTCCTTTTTTTTCTTTTTATTCTATACCCATTATGTTCTTCGTTTTCTATTGGAAAAGTAAATATCGTCTCATATCCTTTATGATATAAATACTCAAGGTGCGTATAATTGTATAGTTCCTTTTTTTTTTTAACTATGAAGGGTTTTATATATAGAAAGGATGGAGGATGAAATTTGGATAGAGGAATGCGCAATTTCTAAGTGGTAGTAGGGAATAATAGAGTTATGTATAGATAGAGCTAAAGAAGGTAGATGGACAAGATTATTGATTGATTGATTATGACATCTAAGGTTATTGACACCAAGGTTGTACAGGTAAAGAAGGTCCTTTATATATTGGAAGATGGAAACTAGATGTGAATTATACAGTGAGGAATATTTGTTGGACAGCCACATCATTAAATAATGGTCCATGCATACTGTTCACCACTGACAAATCAACTCTCTCTTCTTGGCTTCAAGAACCCCTTTCGGTCCCACCATCTCGTCTAATAAGTTAAATTTATGACAACATTGAGAGTCGGTCATTGCACTCCTACATAACAGTTATCAGGTAATTCACTAATCATTTTAATTCATTATGGTCAACTGCATATTTTCAAAATAAATACATTACTTGAATTACCCTACAATCTCTTAATACAAAGACTTCAGGGTTTCTTTAAAGATGTAGCTTTATACATTGGATACTGGATAGTAATTGAGACAAAGGCCATGACATTTGCTTCGAGATTCTTTGGAAGTCCTCTGTCGTGATGCCATCTGGTATATATCGAAGTATCCCTTACCCTTTAACATTGGGCTGTTGATCAAATGTGTGAGTTTATGCTCTTGCAAAAGCAGTCATCTCACCCTAATAATTTCGCATGGCAAGGACTTAGTTCTTCCTCCTTTGAGGAAATAAAAATGTCGTCCTTAGTTGCGATGAACGGTTATTAGATGTGCAGTATATGTAAATGAAGAAGGGTTGCTCGAAACCCTAATGGTAAACCTTTTGTTTAGGTATGAGAAATTGCTAATGCTGGGAAAGGTTTATAGTACATGGGGTTTATGCAGATTAAATATTAATGATACTGTAATTCATATGCGTTTTTTCTATCGAGCTATTCCTGTTACTGGAAGTGGCTTAATTAGACAGACACTCAGACCTACACACACCACAATTGGGATTTAATATAGGATTTTATAAGATATCATCCTTCTGCGATCAGTTACATACAGTAATATCAGTAAAGAATACAATTGTTGAATTTGTAAATTCAGTTAAAATTAAAGAGGTTAAAATGAGTTATTAGTATGATAAGGAGTTTTAGAAAGGATAGTTATTGGTTTGGATTGAAACATAGATTAGCTTTGTGTATTATCGCTTTTAAAATGACATAAAAAGGATTTTCTTTCAATCTTCCAGTAATTTTTTTTCTAATTTACATTTTCCTTTTAGGGATGATTTAATTGTCGATAGATGATTGTCTCAGACAAGAAAGGAACATTGCAAGCAAGAAACGTAAGTTTTTGCAAAAGATGAATTTAGACAAATAGAGAAAATTGATACCGGGTAAATGAAGAATAAAATAAAAGTAATTACAAAAGATGAATTAAAAAAAATAAGCAAATTGAAATAAGTTTCACGGAGCAATATCAGTCTAACGGAAATAAAGTAAAAGTAGGAATTTCTATCGCGGAAGTTAGTGAAAATAGTTTTGCATTATTCACGAGTGTTAAAGACCATTCCCAATGTATGGTAACCTCGTGTTACTTCCAAGTTGTTTATTTTTTATTTTTTCTGTTCTTAATGGCGAAGGTCATGTAAATTTTGTCGTATTAAGACTTAAAGTTGAGTATTCAATCGTCTATAGTAGTTGATCATTTCTTAATTATATAATCAATGCGAATATGAAGAAAATATCACCAGTAAATTTTACCTTCTGAATATGTGCGACCAAAAGGTAAGTTCATTTTTCTTTATTTTTCTTTATGTTCAGATGTTATTCTATATTCGACACAACATCAATAAGTCTTTTGCTTCTTCATATCTATTGTACATTGCTACCACATCCAAATATTTCTTTTTTCCTTTTAAGACTTTCCTCGATGTTTTTCATAACACATTTTCAGTTTTATTTCTTTCCCTTCCTTGAATTGTTTTATTTCCTGACACCCTTCCTACATATTTTCTTTTATTTTCCCATTTCTGTACCTATTTTATTTGTGTTCTGCAATTGTGTTATTGCTTATTGGTTTTTCATTATTATATTTCATGATAAATAATGTGCCATTCACAAAAAGAGTTTAATTCTCTTGATCATTATCAATCCTTTAAACACGCTCATTATGTTATGCAGATTTTTTTTTCTTGCTGAAATGAGTCAGTGTTATTATTAATCTTTCTGTTTTATAAGAATTAGAATTTTAGCAAACTAAGCCACGTGATATATTTTATTTTTTATTAAGGTAATTAGTGTTCACTGTTCCCCCATGCTCTTTCATTGCATAGATTGGAATGTAATTTGTGTTCCAAAAATAGGAAAAGAAATACTTGCACCCTCTCTCTCTCTCTCTCTCTCTCTCTCTCTCTCTCTCTCTCTCTCTCTCTCTCTCTCTCTCTCTCTCTCTCTCTCTCTCTCTGTTGTTTCATTCTATGGGTATTTATTAGTAATAACAGTACTTTCATTTTTTTTAAATGGTTTATTCCAGGAAGGAGTGGCTAGACCAAGACCTGGCTAGACTTTTCTATCACATCAAAATAAGTTTATTTTTACTTGTATAATACGTAATGTACTTCTTCCATATATCTATTAATTTCATGAGTTTCAAAATCCAGAACACTGATTCTTTGTAGGAATATATCATTTAGAATATATCATTTGTGGAATAATTGTGTTGCAAAGTGAATAATTTCTGTATACCGTATGTGATTCTCTAGTGATAGGGAATAAATTCATTTAATTTAAATATCTTACAGTAAATTATCTGCAATGGAAAATCCCCTTTTCCCTTTGGATGAAAGGTATATTTCACAAAGAGTACTTTCCTATAAGGTTTGTAAATTCCCTCTTTCTGAGTTCATTTATTATGTAATCTTCATTAAGTAATTTCTTATGTCCCTTTCCTAATGCCATAGTTACTCAACAGTTTTTAATAAAATGATAGTTTTCCAATAGTGTTTATCAGAAGAACTTCCTATCCTATATGGGTGCGTTTGTGACTTGACTTGAACATACCATCATTATAACTTTTTTCTTTCACTTAAGACATACTGCCAAATCGATCTCCTGACTCAGGCGACCATTACATCCAGAGAAGAATGAGATCAGCATTTATATGTCTGACAGCATTCGACCTCATTTGTGAAAGGACATTGCCGGGAATTGCCTTTGTGCGTTATCGTCTCATTAACTTTTAGTAATTGCTTGTCCTTCTTCCTTCTCATCTCTGGAGTTATGGCATCATTTGTTCCACGTCAGCAATATTTCAAGAGCCATTGAGAGTTTTTATTTTCTCCGATAACCAAGTCTTCTTAATTCTATGCATTTACCCTTCATTTCAAAAGCCATATTGTGAATGACATGCTTTTAAGGATCCTTGAAGAATGTTCTTTCTGGAAACCTCTCTCGCAGATAAAATCTTTTATTCTTATGATTGATTAATATAGAAAGGAAATTATACATTGCTGTTATATCCTGATATGTAATTTTCTTTCGTGTCTTTTCTCTATATAAACGTTCAACATTGGTAATCTTCCCCAACTCCCATCAAGTTGTCTGGAGTTCGAGAGCCACTCAAAGTCTTATAGGTTTCTTTAGTTCACAACTTCCGTCCATATGAGCTGCGAAGTCTGCTTTTGGGTGGATCTATAAGTCTGTATGCAGAGTTATCAGAAGCCAAAGCTTTGTCCTCCCTGGTTCTATTTCGAATCCTGAAGGTCATAGTCACTAATCATATTTTTACATGGTCGCTCCTATTTTTTTTTTTTTTCTTTTTTTTTTGGTCCCTTCTGAAATGCTTTTCCCTTCATATCACGTCAGCTGTAACCACCACATTACCTTTCCCAAAAATATAAATTACTTTTGGTCTCAGTTAACTTCGTTTCGTAAGCGTTTGCTGCCTACAGATGTATTTAAACATAATACTTTTTGTTTCATAACAGCATGTCCACTCACGAAGTACAGTTTCTCTGTTTAATTCCAACGCTAAATTGTATTAACAATTCGCCTACCTAACTGAAGAATTTCTTTCATTGTACAACTTATCTTCTACTCTCATATCCTTTTATATTCTTAATTCATACTCAAAGCACCTTGTGTCTCTTTCGGTAAATGATAACATATGTCCTCCTTTTAAATCTACAACGCAGCGACTAGAGTCAAAACTGGGGAGTAACCCAGCAATAAATCAAGATTTGTGCCTAAGCTTAAAGCGTACCCGTGCTAAAGCTGACATCGGGTGGAATAGAACGGTACCTGACACTATTTGTCATTTGTTTCACCTATCAGTATCTCAATGATTAACGCAGGACTGGGGTACATAAGGGGCTCACCTGTCTGAACCCCCACCCTTGACTAAAAAAATATATAGTTGGGAAATTAGTGAAATGTTACGATAAAAGGTAACCAAGGGCACTCCCCCCCCCCCCCAGTAACAGAATGAGAACTATTTAATTTAATCATTTATCTTTATTACCTTTAGAAATTATAATGATTAATTATGTAAAAGGGGCCATTAATGACGTCAAGTTACAGTAACATATATTTAAACGAACGCCAGTTTATGATGAAGTATAATCTACATGCTTAGCCCTTTCATTGTGATCCAAATTTGAGGATGTAGCCTGTAGTTCAAAATTACTAATATCCAAAATTCGCATACAAGATCGTGACATACAGTGACTGTTACCCTAACGCAGTGTTACCCAAGTACGTAAAAACCGCCAAACATTTTGTAATGCAACATAAATTTTTTGGAAAGGAAAAGTTTACTCTAAAAGGAATTAATACTATTTTGATTACAATTAGGTTTTAGGTAATCCTACACGGTACAATACTTATTTTCAGCTGAGAAAATCCTGGCATATAGGGGTTGCGAAGAGATTATTATTATTATTATTATTATTATTATTATTATTATTATTATTATTATTATTATTAAGCTAAACCTTAGTTGGAAAAGTAGGATGCTATAAGCCCAGAGGCCCCAACAGGGAAAATTGCCCAGTGAGGAAAGGAAACAAAGAAAATGAAATACGTTAAGAACAGTGACAACATTAAAATAAATATTTCCTATATAAACTATAAAAACTTTAGCAATACAAGGGGAAGAGAAATTAGGTAGAAAAGTGTGCCTGAGTTTACCCTCAAGCAAGAGAACTCTAACCCAAGACAATGGAAGACCATGGTACAGAGGCTATGACACCACCCAAGACTACAGAACAATGGTTTGATTTTGGAGTGTCCTTCCCCTAGAAGAGCTGCTTACCATAGCTAAAGAGTCTCTTCTACCCTTACCAAGAGGAAAGTAGCCACAGAACAATTACAGTGCAGTCGTTAAGATCAAAGCATAACGGGAATATTTCTAAATCATGCCCTGGTTTCACGCCAATGTATATTTTCAATTAAAAACCTTCATTCCACCCATTGGGAGGTTTAAAGTGATTTTGTTTTTCCGAGGAAACATTAAGAAAAAATGGTTATTAGTCATTTTTGTACATGGTTGCTTAGGATTACTTGCCTAAACCCTTTTCTTTCTCCACCCAGCCCAGTTCCTGGTGTTTGATCGATTCCTCTGAAATATCAAATATCTTCCCCCATTGATCGTGCTTCATCACCGTTTCTATCATTCTCAGTTGACCATTAAATCAAGGTAACTGTGATTCATGAATTTCCTTTTTCCGTTCGTGAATATAGTCTTTAAGATCATTTTCAATATTTCTTCTGTTTATGAAGTATTTCATCTCAAGTTCGAAACCAATTCGATTTTCTACATATTGATTTTCAAGTGTGTTTGCTTTCTAGCGTATTTATTTTCCCTTTCTGATAGAATAATTTCGGAGCAATTCTCAATTTCATCTTCTATATTTAATCCATCCAACAGATCGTGGGTATCCAAAGCACTGATTCAGGTCAATATTTCTTGAATATTTGTACTTTTATTAAAAAATCCAGATAAACTATTCTATGTTGTTGACACGCGAAAGATATATCCCTTTTCCCAAAGAGGTCTGCTCCACATGGGCTTGGACTGAGTCTTTTGTATATCTTTTGTATGCAAATATTTTTTGTCCAATAAACATAATTATTATTATTATTATTATTATTATTATTATTATTATTATTATTATTATTATTATTCTATATTACATCATATTATATTATAACAGTACTACAGAATATGTTATGATGTGTATATTACAGTTAATTATAATATTATATTACATTCTATTACCGAAGAGACCCCTGCTGACTGTCCTGATAAAACTGTGAACTTTAGGGAATATTCTCAACGCGGAAGAATGTCGGTATCCAGGAATTTCAAGTTTGTAAAGTATGCTGGGGGTGGTTTGAATAAGTAAATAGTTCCTCTTGTATATATAATTGAGAGAGAGAGAGAGAGAGAGAGAGAGAGAGAGAGAGAGAGAGAGAGAGAGAGAGAGAGAGAGAGAGATTTAATTTTTAATCTCAAAGTGCAAAACTATCTGAAATTTTAGAAGCCGGTAAGCATTCGTAACAGTCACACGATGTAATGAGTTTTCAAATACCCTTGATTGCTATTCATAGTTTTTAAACACGAAGAAATTTATTACAAACATAAAACTAAAGAACATAGAAATCCTTATTTTTCATTCTGAAATTCGCAAAGCCTGCAATGGAATGACAAGTAACAAATATTACAATATAAAAGTATAGGTCTATAACTGAAGTCTAAAATGTATTCGAATAGTTATTTCTATATTCGACAATAAGATCTAATTTCCTTCCAGTTTAATACAGGTAAATTATGTTGATCCGACTTCAGCATGCCATTAAGGGGGCTAGTGTACCGAAAAATTGCTTATTTGGGTGTCAGATGCCGAATTTTACTTTTTTGCATTTCCTGAAACTACATCGTGTTGACAATGTCAGACGTATGAAATTTTGTGAATTTCGTGCTTCTAAAGCAAAAAATGGGGGGTAAAGGGGTAAAGGGGGCGTGCCGCATGAGTGGTCATTCCGTGAGACCCATTCCATCCATTGAACCATATACTTTGCAAATAATGTATAGTTGCAAATATTTATGCTTTATTCCGTACGATAAGTGATCCCCTTCGACAGCGTAAGCTTCGCTGGCTTTTTCAAGCTGGAGATACTCCTAAAAAACGAGCCTAGTATGATACCTCATGGGTGGTTTGAAAAATCATGCATGAAAAAAATTATGATCTTTGCATGGTAGTCTTTAAAATTATGTAACAATTGCCTTATATTGATAAAAAGAAAAAATTTTATGACATGCAAATAGCAATTTATACAGCAAAACATCTATGTCTGAATGTTGCCAAAACTTCAAGTGAAATTTGACAAAAAAAAAAAATTGCATAATTATTTTTTTATGCAATTCTGGAAGTTTTTATGCAACACCCAAGTGCCAAGAGGAAGCTAATATGATAAAAAATGTTTTATGATATATGAATAGTTATTTATTAAAGAAAATGTGCTTCGCAGTGAGAATAATTCATGTGTGAATGATGCTAAAACTTCAAGTGAAATTTTTTCGAAACTTAATTTTGAGTGATATGAGTGTATATAAATCCCTATGACTTTTTCAATTATTGATGGATTTTCAAAATTAAGAAATTGCTGGCATTTATATATAATGTAGAAGGACTCCTTTCGGTTGAATCTAAATTTTTTCCTTTTTTTATTTTTTTCACGAATTTTTTATATATTACATAATTATTTATTTTTTGGAATAGCTCTGTAAGTATTACTAATATAAAAGATATTAGATAATCAAATTAAAGGAAATAAAAGGCGCTACTAGTTCTAAAAAAATTATGAAAAAACAAACAAACAAAAGAAGTTATAACGAACTAAAAAAAAGAAATCAACTAATTTTTCTCAAATTTGGCATGAGAGTAGCTCTATATACTCTAAACAATTACACAAAGTTTCATGGGTATGTAATAATAAATAGGGGTTACTTGTCTTTCCTCCTTAAGCCACCTTAAACGAACATTGGACTGGTAACAGAAAGGCGAACGTTAAGGCTCGCTTCACAGGAGCTGTTTAATGCCTCGCGGTTTTTTCCGCGTGGATTAGAAATCCATGAAGATCAATGAGCCCCTTCACAACCATCCCGCTTGGTAGAATTTTCCAGCGGCAGTGATTTACTTGCATCGTGCAACGCTAATCTGCGTTGTTCCAATGTAGCTGCTTATAGGAACTACGAGGTCACTTTGGAAAAAATTGCTGTGTGAAGACATGCCTCCTAACGAGCGAAAATATTTTTTTGTGGCGAAAAAATCCCTAGGCTCGCTTCACACGAGCGGATTTTCTTCAGTATGGAAATATTTCTGTTCGTTAGAAGGCATATCTTCACACAAGCGAATTTTCTTCCGTATGAAAATATTTCTGCTCGTTAGGAGGAATATCTTCATCCAAGCGGATTTTCTTCCGTATGGAAATATTTGTCCTCGTTAGGAGGAATATCTTCTTACAAGCGGATTTTCTTTCATATGGAAATAATTCTCTTCGTTAGGAGGAATATCTTCATACGAGCGGATTTTCTTCCGTATGGAAATATTTCTGCTCGTTAGGAGGAATATCTTCATATGAGTGGATTTTCTTTTCTTCCGTATGGAAATATTTCTGCTCGTTAGGAGGAATATCTTCATACAAGCGGATTTTCCTCCGTATGGAAATATTTCTGCTCATTAGGAGGAATATCTTCATACGAGCGAATTTTCTTCCGTATGGAAATATTTCTGCTCGTTAGGAGGAATATCTTCATACGAGCGGATTTTCCTCCGTATGGAAATATTTCTGCTCGTTAGGAGGAATATCTTCATACGAGCGAATTTTCTTCCGTATGGAAATATTTCTGATCGTTAGGAGGAATATCTTCATACGAGCGGATTTTCTTCCGTATGAAAATATTTCTGCTCGTTAGGAGGAATATCTTCATACAAGCGGATTTTCTTCCTTATGGAAATATTTCTGCTCGTTAGGAGGAATATCTTCATACAAGCGGATTTTCTTCCGTATGGAAATATTTCTGCTCGTTAGGAGGCGTATCTTCCCACTAGCAGATTTTCCCCGAGCTGCTTCGAAGTTTACATAAGCTGCTAAACTTGAGCCACTTGAGTTAGCAGTGCACGCGCCTAGTAAACCGCTACCTCTCGGAAATTCTTCCGAGCGGGCAGCGCGTGATTATCCCTATTAATCTTCATTGATTTAGAGTCTGTATGGCATCAACCCACTCGTGTGAAGTGAGCCTAAAACTGAAGCTGAAAAAACATCCGACCAAAGCAACAGCAGTTTTTATATTTCTGGCAACTGTTGATTCTTCTCTAAACGTAAGTTGTGGAATTTTTCGTTTCCTGCTACTATTCCTGATTGCTGTTATGCCATTTCCTCGGAGAACGCGGACTAGCGTTCTTTTCTAAGGTAGAATGTACTATCTTATCCACTTAGGCGTTTTTGCCATTCTGTTTAGTTCTGAGCTTTGTGAAGACATTTGATCGCATGAATAATGATATCGGAGTAAAATTGTTCAAGACCTACATATTTTCTTAATCATTCCACTGTATAGTGTTGGACTCGTAGAGATGGACAGCGAGAATCAGAAGTTTAAAATATCAGAGACGCAATGAGACTAAATACACATGATAGGGTCTGCATTATGAAATAAGGAAGAATAATCTCTAGAGCGGTTAAACTTCCGAGAAAAAAAAAATCCAATTGGTCAAGTTTAACATGTTATTAGCTGTCCAAAAATTGCCTGATTTAAGCAGACCCTTGAAATATGACCTGAAAGATTTTGTAGTTTATACTGTCGTCTTTCGAAAGTTAACTCTCTCGGCATTGATAAAATGGAGACCTGAGAATGGTCAATCAGACCGTTATATGAAGGTACAAATATTTAATATTCGTGTTTTCATTGTTCTTTTTCTTGTTCATTTTATCATTAGTAGTAGATATTATAATTATTTTCGGTTGCTATAATTTCAAAATACTTCCTAATACGTTTTTAAATAGTAATTGCTGGCATTTTCATTTAGTTTTACTGCTATCATTTTTTTAAATTTTCATTGTCATTGTTTCTTATCTTAATCTTCATGAGAAAATTTAGATAATGTTGATAATAATGATAATAAAAATGATGTGTATATGAATAATGATATGATAATGAATATCCGTAATGAAAATTATATTGATAATAAGAATGTTGATAATGATAGTAGTAGTGATAGCCGACGTAGTCGTAAAACATATTAGTTGGAAGAAACAAGATTTTAATCTATATTTTGTGTGCAAAAATCACACGTTGCATATGTATAATCGGAAACACAGATTTTATAGTATTTAACTGTTTAGTTCACCGTAAATAGTTTTCTGTTAAAAAAAGAAAAAGAAAAAAAAACCATCCTAAGTAATCAGCTGTCTACTCTGTAGGTAATTAAATTCCTGGGTTGAACATAAGGACGTAATTTCTTCAATACCTTCAAATAAATCACTAAAATAATATTGTTCTATACTGATTAGTTAAGCCCCCTAACATTATAGCTACTGTTATTCCATCTCATATGTCAAAAGGAAACTAATCATTGACCTCATATCAACAGACTGTAGTCCATCACCAGAACTTATAATCATTTCATCAACATTCATTTATTTTTCATTTTTTGCAGGAATGAGAGATAATAATCTCCTCTCTCTCTCTCTCTCTCTCTCTCTCTCTCTCTCTCTCTCTCTCTCTCTCTCTCTCTCTCTCTCTCTCTCTCTCACATAAAGAAACACGACATTAAAAGACTTTTTATGTAAAATAGTTACAAAAATTATAATTTCAGATAGCATATATAACTTTCATTACGCCATTCAGGGAGACGGTGAACTAATATACAGTAAATCTACGTTCAAAAAACGTTATAATGCGAGATTTTCATCAAGAGAAGAGAGAGAGAGAGAGAGAGAGAGAGAGAGAGAGAGAGAGAGAGAGAGAGAGAGAGAGAGAATTTGTCGTGAAATTTTACAAAAGTTTTGCTTTCGTTTTATCTGGTAATCTTTTAAAACAACCAGCCCAAAGGTTTCTGTTTAAGTTTGCATATAT
Source organism: Palaemon carinicauda (assembly GCF_036898095.1). Classification (NCBI taxonomy): domain Eukaryota; kingdom Metazoa; phylum Arthropoda; class Malacostraca; order Decapoda; family Palaemonidae; genus Palaemon; species Palaemon carinicauda. The sequence goes on from NC_090730.1 coordinate 137,233,317, forward strand.
AAGCATCGGGATGCTATTTTTGTCTCCAAAGGAAAATGAAAATATGACAGAATTTAATTTCCCCTTTTGGTTCTTGAAAATTAAAGTCATGAATGCAAATCGATAGTGCATCATATCCAGATATTCAAAGGTATTTCATGAACTGTTCAGAAAATACTCATAACCATTACTAAACGTACACGTTCAACATAATGAAAATAAATATATTTCTTAACATATTTAAGAGTATCGACTATTTATTTTAGGTCACCTTTCCCATGAATTAAGAATTTTCAGTCACCTTATCAGTAGAATAAATAAACCACAAATAAAGTTAGTTTGCAAGAATATAAGTCTTAGAAACTCCAACAACTGCCCCACAGTCCAACACATCCTCTCTATTCTAGTGTAGAACTGCATCTGCTGCACTTGTCAACACTTACCATGTACATTCCCTGTTACACACCCTGTTAAAAACTCTTTATATCTATATCATTCACATAAACACCAATTCACATATACACTTACATATATATCAATATAGATATGCGCGATATATACACACATACATATATATATATATATATATATATATATATATATATATATATATATATATATATAGATAGATAGATAGATAGATATATATATAGATAGATAGATAGATAGATAGATAGATATATATATATATATATATATATATATATATATATATATATATATATATATATATATATATATATATACAGTATGTATATATGTGTGTGTGCGCGCTTGTAGGTATTGTACTCTTCATTCTATTATTATTCGAATCATCTTATTAGTATGAAAAATGAATATTAGAAACACAGCTCTCTTTCGGACATTTCTTGATTTTCCTTTAAAAGTATTTAAATGCATTAACATGAGAAAACCAAGCGACTTAGAAGGCTTTCGTAAAGACGACGTATATAAGCTAAATAAGCTTTTCATCAGCGCCCTTTCAAAGCAGGTAATTGGCTTAACTGATGTTATGTCCGGTACTTTGTCGTTAACAGATAAACTTTGTTCGTGAAAGGAAAATGAGTCATTAGTTTTACTTGTATAATCTGTTTATCAAGAATAACTTTTCCAGATGTAGTTGTGTGTTGAATGCAAAATAAAATTTGGATCAACAGCAAATAAGATATTTCTATGCTTATGTGTTAATAATCACGCGAGTAATGCTCTCCTTTGCTTATATTGAAAACTCGCCTTCTTTTCTGTTTTCTCTCCTTGAGTTCAGAAAGAATGATGAGATATTCCCTTGATTCACAAATCAAAAATTTTCGAACATGCCACGAAACAAGTTTTGTCACAGTGTCATTTTCCAGTCGTCCATGTTATTAAATCATTGAACGTTCACTTTGCAAGTGTTCTTGCTTTTGCTATTGCTTCTATTCCAACGCAATATATACTCTTCGTGTTGGAGTCTCTTCTGTTCTCTGCTTAAACGTAATTGGATATTCAATCCTTCTGATTGTCGAGGAATCCTGAGAACTTGCAATGAAGCCAACCTTAGGGAATCTAGATCGCATCCACGTGTACAGAAAATATCAGTTCACCGGTTCACCGGAATCCAAAATCACTCTGTTGACGATATTTTGTATTTTATTTCATCATCTGCAATCTACATTTTTATTAAAATAAGGGTTATCTTCAAATGCCTTGATATTTAGTTTCCTTTGTGTAATACCTGTCTCCTCCTATAATTTTATTGCTGCAATAAAACTTACTTATTTTTAAGTTAAATTGTTTATCCATTTGGAACTCCTCGTTCCTCAAACTAGCATATACAGTATATCTTTCTTTTAACTTTTAGTTATTTCATTTTCTCTTTACTGTTGTGCTTTTATTTCTAACATAATATTTGCTATTTCAGTTCTTTTTTCTATTCTATTTTTATGAACATACTGACCTTCCGTTTTTGGTCTGTATATTCATCGTTCACATTTTTCTTCGAAGGTTTTATTCACGCTTTTCTTAACCGAGTTCATTCCGTCTCTCATTATCCGTAATTGTGAGAGTTCCACTCATTTCATTTTCATTTTCATTCGAGCTGGAAACTTCTCATGCAAGATACGCTGTCGCTTACAGAAGAAAATATCGAGATGAAGAAATGTTTTTTTGAAAGAGGAAGGACAATATAAAGAAAAAATTCAAAAATTAATTTTTCGTTTCCATTTAGATATTACACAATTAACCGCAGACTATGCAAAAATAGGTCACAATATTATGGATATTCCTTTTATTTTTCTCTTTATAGGAAGTTTTATTATAATTATTTTCCTACATTGCCTTACTCGATGGTAAGATACATTGATATCTAATCACAACTTACATTATTTACTTTAATGGAAGAATTTCTTCTGGCTGTTCATTACTCCAAAAAGTAATGATTACATTGCTGTCTTCACTGCCCCTCCCCCTCCCCCCCCCCCTTTGAAACATGGAATAGATTCGTTTCATAACGTTTTCTAGCATTCCTTTGTTTAATCCCTTGCCCATTCTTCTTATCGCTAAGAGCCAGGTCTCTCCTTTCCCGCCAGTTCTTTTGTCTCAAAGCTGGACAATATTTCAATGGATTCAGGGACTTTCACTCGGTGCGTTCTTCATTCTTTTTCTTCCCCTGAGTTTTTTTTCGGGTTCGGTTTGCAGTAATTGTCTTTGACTTCCATTCATTCTTTCTTACAGTGTTCGTATTTCCTGAAAAGAGCCCTCGTGTTATGATATTCTGTTTTATCTATGTAATCCTTGTTATTCATGCACGGTGTTCTTCCATATTGTGTTTATGTTACAGCTTGAGTATTATTAAACAAGCTTCAAAATGGGAATTTCATGGGTTCTATTTAGATACTTTCCTTTTTTAAGTACGTAATCATTCTCTTGCGCCATAGGGTAGATTAACATTCCTTTATAGCCCAAATTCATTATTCTTGTGTAATGATACTCAACATAGATTATACTACAGAGTAATTTTAATGTTTATGTTTTTGAGTCATTAGTGTCATAATTAATAAGCTATTAGTTACTAACATCACTTATCAATTCGATGCCATATTTTACTCAAGATAATTTTTTTCGGAAATATAATTGCAATGTAGGTTTTCAGATTATTTTTCCACTTCAAGTAATTAGGTCTACAGCATTTGTAACTAAATTTAGAAAATTTCGTTTTTCTGTAATTCAGCAGCCTTTTCAATTTTGCCTTCTCTCGTTTTATATGAGATGCTCTTAAAATAAAAAAATAAAAGTTATTAAAAGGAATCATATATGGAGTAAGTTAAAGAGAAATTTCCCCAGTTAATACTATTTTAGATCAGTCCTTTTAATGGTAAGAATAACAAAGGATTGCATGTAAAATAGAGCACAGATCTTTCTAATTTATTCCATATATTTCATAATTTACTTACCTTGTGGCATTTTTGTATTTCTATAAGTTCTCGTTTTCTAAATCCTAGCTTGCCAAGGCAGACTTAACTAAGCAGATCTGTTTCTAAACTCTCATTATCAGAAATAATGATCTCTTTCACTCTTGAGCCTCTGTGTACTCGAATTCATATTTTTTGGAAGAAGTTGTAATCTTTTTGAAGGTGATTTAATTCTCACTATCCTCGTGTGTAAGGTTGCAGTTTGTATTTATTTGTTATTTTATGTCCTTCTTTTCAACATAAACTAATTTGAAATAGTACCCATGTAATCACCAACTGTATGGGCGTCAAGAAACGATGATCATGAATTTTCTCCATGGAGAGAGTGTGTGTTAAATGCTCACCTTTGAGTATCTCACCTTTTGCTTAATCTGTACCACTCGCCCTCCATTCTCATGGAATGTGACGGCACTTGTCAAGCCAACAATAATTAACATCGATAGAACCTAGTGCATGTGGAGAGCAATTTTGTATATATAGATATACTCTCGATAAGGCATAGTTATCAGTAATATATTACAGAGATATTACTTAAAACGATAAATCTAAGTGCGGACTAAATTATCTTTATACTTGAAGTACAGTAAATCTGTGAATGTCAACAAAGCCCCGAAGACTATTTTTGCCGTAAAAACAGAAACAAGTTCTGGACGTAAGATAAAAAGTTTAACAACTGTCTTCAGTAGATCTTGGTAGAGCTCAAACGCAGAATTTTTTTTTTTCTTTTCTGAATCAATTGTTTGTCTTGAATCCGTTGAAGAGATGGTTTACCGGAAGGACCTCTAATTTATGATACAAAATTAAGACACATTTTTAGGCTTACTGCATGTTACAATTTCCCCTAAAAGTAATTCCTTTTTTTTTTTTTTTCAATAGTAATGTACCGAACAGAGTCAAATAGGCTATGAAGTTCTTTTCTATTCTAGTGTAAAAATTTTCTATCTCAAAACTTCGTTTCCTCTAGTGTTATTCTCTCTCTCTCTCTCTCTCTCTCTCTCTCTCTCTCTCTCTCTCTCTCTCTCTCTCTCTCTCTCTCTCTCTCTCTCTCTCAGCTTGCTTGTTTATCATGACAACTCCATCTTGACCATGTTTTGAAGTTCCGTGCAACTCTGTCCGTCATCCTCTTTGCTAATACTATGAATCCTGTGATCATTATATTTTCGAAAGAAATCTTCCTCCCTTTCCTAGACTATTGGCATTCTGTCTCCTCCCGACAGGAACATCGTTTGACATTTCCTTTGTGTATCATCATCTTGTATGAACTTTTAATGAATCTTCGCTCCTCTCCTCCGACGTCTTCTCGAGATATTGATAGATATTTTCTCCCGTGCTTTTATCCTTCTATTAGCCTTTGATGAGTGTCTGGTCTTTTGGCGTCTTTTAGAATCTCCACGACCAATAACCCTTCCGAGAGAGAGAGAGAGAGAGAGAGTCCCTCCTAGTATGACCTACCTCCTCCTATGCGAATGCATTAACTTTAACCTTCATGTATTTCATATCTTAAATGTTCACCTTTTTTATGATAATCCTTAAAAACACTTATAACCTTATGATAACTTTGTTATACTTCGGTGCATTGATGCTGGGTCTAAAATTAGTTATAATATGACTCATCTTTAGTCTGAAAATAAGCATTTCTCATTAGACAATTCCCACTATTTTTTTTCGATTTTAACTTCACAATTAGATATTTTTCCCGGTTTTGGTTGTCTTTGTGTAAGCACCCTTACAGTTTCTATCTTATATGACAGTATACAATGGAATTTTCCGGCTTTTTTTATTTTTTGATACTTAGAAAGCTTTTTGGTGTATAAAACTGATTTTGGCAATTCGGTCACAAACGCATCAGTTGAAATTTCAATCCTCGTGTTATTAGAAGTAATTTTTGGACATCAAAAACGAAATTGTATAACTTTCATACACAGATTATAACAATTTTTCAAAAGCAGTTTACAATACACATTTAATTTTTGGTTGTTGGACGAAAATAATGCAGCCATATTTAAAATCAAAACCGGTGAAATATCACCCATTACATTATCGACAAAATATCGTCAAGCCAGCGTGGAGTTACTAGACCTGATGGCCAAGACTTTAATTCTTATAACCTTTAAAGCTTAACAAGCTTCTCCAGATGCTAGGTTTTTGGTTTATCTACGGATTCTTTCTGGCTTAAGATACGCCATCCGTATCAGTAGTGATCATAAAAAAATGAACTTTGTAAATACTATGATCTCTTTTTTTTCGTATAAAATTAACTGAAGAGATTCATTTTCCCACATTTTCCTTTTTCTTTTTTGTGATTGGGGATGATTTATAATTCAATGTATGTCCTTTCTTTCTCTCTCGAATTGACATATAGTTATACTGGCATATAATTCATTTCAAAAGTATACTCTCACCTTAATTCTATGGCAAGTTATTTATTATTCCATATCAAAATGCATTGTTTAAATCTGTGACAAAAAAATGAAATTAATATATTTTATCTATTTTCAAGATTTACATCATTTATCAAAATTTTTTATTTAGTAACTATTTTCATTTGCTGTAGAAAAATTATCTTTTGTTATTATAATCTTAATTTATGTGGCATATTCGTAGGTAATGAGATCTTGTTAAAAAAAGAAAAGAAAAGAAAAAAAAGAATCTGATTTTAAGAAGTTACCAAATGAAACAAAAAGAAGTACTTGGTGGGAAACATAATATCTCAGAACATGTTTATCTTCCAAGTTTTCTTCTTTTCCTGTCTATTTGAAATGACTGCATCGTGGTTCTTGACGCAAGTATTTGTACTTAATATCAGTCAGCATAACTTTCTTTTAGTCTTCCTGCCCTGAGCCTCCACTCTGACATTTCCTTGTGTGTTGTAACATATTCGTTTTTACGATTTCCCAGTTTTTCTTATTTTGTTTAGACCCCCGTTAAGATGCTGAATGGTTGTTCTCTCACCCTCGACATTAAGGATATATTTTAGAATTAAGGATATATTTTAGGCAATAAGGCGACACTGATTATTCACGATAATGAAAAGGTGTGTGGGAATTAACATTTTTTACTATTCGTTTTTAAATGTTTATTTATAATTTTACCTTCTTTTGCTCACTACTCTGATTAGGCAAGTGTTGCAAATAACTCTCATTGAATGTAATAGACCCAAATACCGACTGTGCTTGGAATTCAATGGAAGGTCTTTTAGCAAATTAAATTAATTTCACGAAAGGAACTTTTTCATCGTCGTCCTCGTCTTCAGTGATATAATGCAGACCCCCACATTTTGTCGTTTGCCTTCACCGAATTGCAAAGTTTGATTCTGGAGACTTTGAAGATTAGCAGCTTGAAAACAGAAGCATCTGTCTTTTGAGACCCGAGAGACCGGATTTTCTTTCCCAGTCTCTCAAAAGTTAACTCCCTCGACTTCGATAAGACTGCTTCATGGGATAGTTTCCAATGGACTTTTTGTAAATGCTCTGGTGCTAAAGGAACTTTTAAGTATTATTTTCATTACTTCTACTGATTAAGGTATTTCTCGTTAAACAGGACTTTGTGAAGTAGTGGTAATAACAAGTCTTATCTATGTCGATTAATAAATTAAAATTTCTAATCATAATTCTATTTTAAAAAATCAAGCTTCACCATTCATTTAGTGACATGTAGCCACATTGAATTAACATTTTCCATATCAGGCTAATTAATGAAAACTATGAACCTTTATCTCCAAATTACTTTCCATTTGCTGCTCATTTTAGTTTCCATTGTAAAATAATACTTGCTATCATTTTTCAATGCTTATTTTCAGACCAAGAGTAACTTTATATATATATGTATATATATATATATATATATATATATATATATATATATATATATATATATATATATATATATATATATATAACTTTTGTCACCAAATCCAAATAAAGGGGACACTTACCATTCGGACACCATAAGAGATAAAAATGAATTCTGAATCTACTACTCATATTCCTGTCGAAGTTCACATCAGTTGTCTGTTTATAATTATTTTATCACCAAATATCAACATCTAATTTCATTGAAATATTGAGGCAGAAATCGTTATTATTATGATAAGTAATTATGCTCCGGTAAGAATTATAACATTTGCTGCACTGTTTTATTAAAGGTGACAGTTGACTTAACCATCGGACACTGAGAGAAATAACAATTTCTGTCTAATTCCTATCTAACCTTATCAACTCGTATCCACCAAAGTAGCCCCTAGTAAGTTTGTACCACTTGGCTGTTTATGAACATTTTATCCCTAATACTCGCGATTTTAATTTATTCCGTTAAAGTCATAAATACTTTTTAATTTGTTTTTAATCGAATTCAGTCTGCCTCGAGTGAATGAATCTAGGGAAACCTTGAGTTTTAGTAAAAAAAAATATTATAGAGACGTGTTACAAGCTTACAAAATGTGTTGATTTTTATTCCAAGTACTACACCGGAATTCGACAGAAATATGAACAGTGGTATGTTTTTATTTTACAAGTTCAGAAAGTCAAGCAGGAAAATCAGTTATCTGAAAAGTTTTGATTTAGGTAGTTTTAAGAGTAATTGTGACCAGACTCGAGGTGATAACAGTTATACGAAAAAAAAAATCAAAGCATTAAAATAATACGAATGACTTATGAAAACAGGTTTTTATTACAAATTTAGATAGAATAAGCAATTCTTACAAAGTTATCACTTGGTGCAGATAAAGCAATATCAAGTAGTAATTTCACTTAACAGATTACATAATCACATATTCTACATCTCATTCCACTCTCGCCTTTGAAGAATCGTGAGAAACCAAGAAGCACAGTTTTCTATTAAAGAAAATCAAAAGATGCTTATGAGCTGCCACACGCAGATCACCGGTCCAAATTATACAGCTGGTTTCTATCAAAGGATTTAGTAAAACTTCATTTCGTTAACAAGTTACTTTAAAGTTTATGCTACTGAGGAGTTGGACCGAGTGACTATACAACGATTATACGGTTCTTACCACTTTATTTCGTTAATGCTATTCAAGCACTAAATTACGCTAGGTTTAGATAGTTATAATCAATTTCATTCATTAATAAGAAATCACAATCAAAGACTTATACAGATCAGAGATGTCGAAGAGAAAAGGGATATCAGAACTTTCATCTGCCTTCCGTAGACTGTTGTGTAACTGACTTCCAGGGAGATGTGTAATCCTTTAAACAAAACTAACCTTTATATATCCCACTTCGGTTAAGCAAAATGTCCCAAAGGATCTTTGTAATAAAAGATTTTGTTTACATGATTCCCTAGGATGCTACTAAATTTGCTCATATTCGTTATAATCAAAAAACACTTTCACAATGAAACCCATATTTACAAAGTTATAACTTGATTCCTGAATCCCGGCTCTTTTTATATGACGTCACTTCCTCTCCAACTTCCACGCACTTAATTCTGTATGTTCTGGATTCTCCCATATCAAAATTCATTGTTGAAATGTGTGACGAAACAATGAAATTAATATATATTTATTTTCAAGATTTACTTCATTTATCAATTTTTTTTTATTCTGTAACTATTTTTACTTGCTGTAAAAATTTTCTATTTGATACTATGCTCTTAATTTCTGTGGGAAAAAAATATTATTTTATCCGAAGATGTTACCAAATGAACCAAAAAAAAAGGACTTCAGGGGAAACATAACATATCAGAACATGTTTGTCTTCCAAGTTTTCTTCTTTTCCTGTCTATTTAAAATGACTGCATCATGGTTCTTGACTCAAGAATTTGCACTTGATATCAGTCAGTATAACTTTCTTTTAGTCTGCCTGCCCTGAGCCTCCAGTCTGACATTTCCTTCTGTATTGTAACATATTCATTTTTACGATTTCCAAGTTTTTCTTTTTTTGTTTAGACCCCCATTAAGATGCTGAATGGTTGTTCTCTCACCCTCGACACTAAAGATATATTTTAGAATTAAGGATATGTTTTAGGCAATAAGGCGACACTGATTATTCACGATAACGAAAAGGTGTGTGGGAATTAACATTTTTTACTATTCGTTTTTAAATGTTTATTTTTAATTTTACCTTCTTTTTCTCGCTACTCTGATTAGGCAAGTGTTGCAAATAACTCCTATTGAATGTAATAGACTCAAATACCGACTGTGCTTGGAATTCAATAGAAGGTCTTTTAGCTAATTAAATTAACTTCACGAAAGGAACTTTTTCATCGTCGCCCTCGTCTTTGGTGATATAAAGCAGACCCCCAAATTTTGTCGTTTGCCTTCACCGAATTGCAAAGTTTGATTCTGGAGACTTTGAAGATTAGCAGCTTGAAAACAGAAGCATCTGTCTTTTGAGACCCGAGAGACCGGATTTTCTTTCGCAGTCTCTCAAAAGTTAACTCCCTCGACTTCGATAAGACTGCTTCAGGGGATAGTTTCCAATGGACTTTTTGTAAATGCTCTGGTGCTAAAGGAACTTTTAAGTATTATTTTCATTACTTCTACTGATTAAGGTATTTCTCGTTAAACATGACTTTGTGAAGTAGTGGTAATAACAAGTCTTATCTATGTTGATTAATAAATTAAAATTTCGTATCATAATTCTATTTTAAAAAATCAAGCTTCACAATTCATTTAGTGACATGTAGCCACATTGAATTAACATTTTCCATATCAGGTTAATTAATGAAAACTAGAGCCTTTATCTCCAAATTACTTTCCATTGGCTGCTCATTCCAGTTTCCATTGTAAAATAATATTTGCTATTATTTTTCAATGCTTGGTTTCAGACCAAGAGTACCTTTATATATATATATATATATATATATATATATATATATATATATATATATATATATATATACAGTATATATATATATATATATATATATATATATATATATATATATATATATATATATACTTTTGACACCAAATCCAAATAAAGGGGACACTTGACATTCGGACACCAAATGTGATCAAAGTTGATTCCGATTCTACTACACATATTCCTGTCGAAGTTCATATCAATTGCCTGTTTATAATTATTTTATCACCAAATCTCAACATCTAATTTCTTTGAAATATTGAGGCAGAAATCGATATTATTATGATAAGTACTTCTGCTCCGGTAAGAATTATAACATTTGCTGCCCTGTTTTATTAAAGGTGACAGTTAACTTAACCATCGGACACAGAGAAATAACAATTTCTGTCGAATTCATATCTAACCTTATCAACCCATATCCACCAAAGTAGCCCTTAGTAAATTTGTACCACTTGGCTGTTTATGATTATCCCTAACTCTCGCGATTTTGGAGTGAATGAATCAGGGGAAATCTTGAGTGTTAGTAAAAAAAAAAAATTATCATAAAGAGACACTTGTTACAAGCTTACTAAATAGGAACGATTTCCATTTGTATTTGGCATATAAACAATGTACAAACGAGCTACAAGCGAGGGGTGTGTTCTACAACGCTCACAGTGTCACACACAGGTGACGTTCGTAAGTCATGGTTCTCTATCTCCTCCCAAGTCTTGATCTGCTAGGAAGAGACTGATTAAGTTTGAGCAGTAATTAACTGGGCCTTTGAATTTAAAAATTGAAAATCTTCTCTGAATAGTCTGTTAGTTCTGTAAATCTTAGTGATAAATGAATGTACTGAGGATGGTAATACGACATCTAATCTATTAACAGGTTGATCAAACATTCTCCAAATTAGTCAAGTTACACAAAGCAATAATTACACTTATGAAAGTAATGCAATGTCTGATATAATATCAGGTCGATCGAGCATTCTATGTCATTGGACATAGACATATTAAGCATGAAATGAAAAATCATTCTTCATGCCATTTGGGTGTTTTGACAGTCCTGGATGCCGGCCCACGGCGAGACCAATTGGTGGGATGGTATTTGCTAGTCGGGGTTGAGTGGCTGGCGTTGAAGGTCTGACACGACTTGGTGTTGCTGGTGGGGGCAGTAGAGTTTGGTTGGTCGGGGTTGTGTGTATAAGCTGGCGAGTGTGGTTGGCTGGCTTTACAGGCATGCTGGGAGGTTGATCGACTGATGTTCGGTAATGTTGGTCAGCCAGCAGTTGTGGTTGTTTAGCGGGCGGGTCCGGCGGTATTGGTACGTATCGGTTAGTCTCCTTCGGCTTGGTCGGGGCCGCGCTTGCGGGTGGTTGAAGGGGTATGCCACAGGTTTTATTTTGCAGCTTTGTCGGGATCGTAACCGGTGTGAATTTTCGCAGGAATTTCCGGTTGCGCAGCGATACTTGGCCCGAGCCATCAACCTTTACCACGTACTGGTCGTACTGCCTTACCTCGACGACTGTCCCGGTCCTGTCCCATTTGGTGTGATGTGGGCCGGTTTGATTTTGGATGCGAACATGATCACCAACCCGTAGGGGTGGCAGACGGCGAGTGTGTTGTGACCAAGTGTCCATCATGCAAACATGGCGCTAGCGTAGTGCTTCTTCCCTGGATGTCAGGGTTTCGTGCCATGTGGTGTGGGGGTTGTACTTCCCAGGAAGGATAGGGATGAGATCGCGGATCGGGTGACCGAAGACGCACATGGCTGGGGAGATTCTGGTGACTGGGTCTGGAGTGTTCCTGTACTGGAGGACTGCTCTCTGAACGGCATCTGTGTCCAGGTCTCCATTTTTCCCCGTGTTGTTAGTAATCAGGCGCTTCATCGTTTTCACTCCGATGTCCGCTCTGCTATAGCTGTGTGGAAATGCTACTGACAACAGTTGGTGGTGGAAACCCCAGTTTCTCAAGAACCCGCGTGTTTCGGTTAACGTGAATTCTGGCCCACCATCTCCGGCAAGTTCCTCAGGAATTCCGTACGTGACGAATGCACGGCACAGGTTGTCAATTAGTCCTTTGGCACCACTGGTAGACTTTGATATAAGAGGCCAGTTCGAGTATCGGTCCACAATTACCAGGTAGTGGGCGCCCTTGTGAGTGAAGTAGTCGGCCCACATCGACTGGAATGGGTAAACAGGCAAGACAGGTGGGGTAGGGGGTGCAGATGGTTGGGAGGGGGCCATGCAGTGGCAATCCTCACAGTTATCTCTAGTCACCTGTATGTTGGGCGGTAATGCCTGGCCAGTACACCGATGCCTCTGCATGAGCAATCATCATGGAAACGCCCTGATGTGCTGAATGTAACGCAGATAGGACACCCTGGCGCAAGCACGTACGGACAATAACACGATCTTTGAACAATGCGACATCGTCAAAGGTGGTGAGCTCGTTCCTTAGGTGGTAGTACGCACGGAGGTGTTGCGGCATGTCATCTTTTGACGTCGGGAAGCCATGCTCGATGAGCTCTGTGAGCGCATGAAGGGCGGGATCGCTTGCTGTAGATTTCTGTACACGGTCCCAGGTGACCGCGGGAAGGGAATCTAGGGCTGTGAGGTATGCGGGCTCTTCAATCATGCATGTGTCACAGTCCTTCATGCGTATGCCGGCAAGGATATCGTGATGGACTGACGGTATGGAGTGGTCGCAGACTGATGCATTGTCGTCGGGGAGATACAGTTTTTCTGGGTTGGTGTCGCCTCTTGGATGACGTGAAATGGCGCCAGCTGCTTTGTTGCGCATTCCTGGCACGTATACGATGCGGAAGCGGTAGCACAGTGTCTTCTCTTTTAGGTTGCGCAGGCGGGGATTCGGGATGTCATCCAGGATCGGTTCCCCAATACCTTTAATAGTGGCTTGTGATCTACCGCAATGACCAGGTTTGAGTAGCCGAGGACAAAGTAGCATGATTTGTCAAGGGCATCGGCTACTGCCAGGGCTTCCCCCTCTATCGCGGCATACCTGGATTCGGCTGGGTGCATGAAGCGACTCCCGACTAGGGTCACCTTCCAACCGTTGTGGCAGCAGAATGGCTTGTCTGTTGGGCATTGGCAATGTTTTTGGAACAGCCAGAACCCAATGCCCTCTTTAGACCAACCGGTCGAAAGGCATGTCGGCTTGGTTTTGTCAAAGATGCGCACCCCGTTGGTAATTTCATCTACGATGGCCTCTGTAGATTCTTGGAATGCGTTTTCAAGATCGTCAGTCCATGGGAGCATGCTCTCAGCCATACTGAGAGCATAAGACACTTGGTTTACTAGGCCAAAACACGATCGAGCGTTGGGAATGTTCTTCGGGCGTGGGAAGTCTGATATTGCCTGCAGGTATTTCGCACACGGGCGCACGCTGTCCATTGAGATGGTGAAGCCGGTGAATTCTACCTCGCGACAGCCAAACAAAATTATGTCGGGATTGAGGGTGATGCCGTTTCTCCCGCAGACGTCGAGCCAGGTGGCTGCCTGGTAGAAGCTTTCCTCAATAGTGTAGGCCCACAGTAATGTGTTATCAACGCATTTCGTCATGTCACGGACGTCGGATACTATCTCATCATATCGCCTTGAGTAGCCATCGCCAGACGCGGCATAGCCTTGTGGGGCGACACAGTATCGATATCTGCCCCAGGGTGTGATAAAGGTCGTCATGTGGCAGTCATCCTTGTGCAGTGGTACACGGTGGTGTCCATTCCAGGCATCGAACACTGTTTTTAGTTTCCCCTGTGGGATACAACGGGCCGGATGAAAGGGCGATTGGGTGTGGTGTGTTTTGCTAGTGGCATGAGCATTGAGAGCCTGAAGGTCTACCGTCCTTCTAGGCTTGCCCGTCTTCTTGGCGCAGACTACCATTCTGTGGCACCATGTCACCGGCTCTCCTACTGGCACTGGTTTGATAACTCCCATTTTGACGTCTTGGTCCAGACCTGCTGTGTGATGGGCGATGGGCTTAGCATCTGAGTCGACCATCAAGCGCATCGGTGGGCCCGCCATCATATGGAGGGGCTGGTGGACGCACATGTTGAATGTGCTGGGGGCATAAAGTTCTTTCAGGTATTGTTGAATGGCCTCCCTGTTACCTTCTGTGGCTGGCATAGGGATAGACGTAGGTTTAGGTGGGGGCGCCGTGCGCCGAGGACAATTGCATCGAGCTCTCACGCCATTGTCACATGTATCATTTACTGGTGTACAATTGTCTGTGGTTGCCGCACTGCACAACATCTCACCCAGTGTGGGGAAGTCCTTGGAGATTATGCCAAGATCGACGCAGGCGCTGCGTGATAAGAACACTCCATCGGTCGAATCCGTGACATACACTATTTGCTGAGATTCGGTTTGCGGATCTCCGGTGTGTGTTCCACAGAATTAGACGATGGCTGCCCCTAAGATACTGATATCTTGTTTATTCGCCGCCTTCATTCTCATCGAGACCGGGAGCAGGTCCGCGGTCGTCAGGCCCATCTGCTCAATAACGTTAACCACGACCAGACAACTTTGGCAACCGGTACCAGCCATAGCATGGAATATTGCAGGTCTTGCGTGCTTGACCTGTCTGAATCCCAGGGCGAGGTAATCCCCTGCATGGATGCTGAGTCGGAGGTTTATGGACGGCTGCGTTTGGGATTTCCACCTGAGCCATCTGTCGCACATGTTGTCATACAGGTGGTGATCTAGTGCTAGCAACTGTTCACCGTCGATCGTTCGGATGTCTGACATGGCACACAACTCTACGAATGCCGCCGTCTGTTCGTTGCATGCGTCTGTGTGTGCGGATTCGGCCGCCGATTTACTACGGCACATTCGCTCTATGTGGTTATCGCGATTACATTTGCGGCATTTTCTACTGTAAGCCGGGCACTCAGTCTTCCTGATTCGCCAGGGCGCATTCTTACCATGGCCCTTCTCACCGCAGTACCCGCAAACAGATTGTTTGCCACCGTCACTTGCATCTGCCTGATGTGCATCCCCCCTGTTTACTGCGTTTTGGCGCTTGATGCGGCGATAGGAGCTGGTGACAGCCTCCGCGCCATGACTGTGAGTGTCCAGCAATCGGGACGCAGACTGCTTACCAGACTCTTTCGCTTTGATGAACCTAATCATTTGCTCCAGCGACATCTCCTGCCGCTGGTCGCTAAGTAGATCCAGCTGGATGTCCTGGTCGGCAATACCTCGTCGTCCGCGAAGTTTACGCTTAGTCCACATATGCACCTCCTGGCGTATTTGCACGTGTTTGCTTGGGCCTTCGTGCGGGCGTGAAATGCCCGTATCGTTTCCTCGCAGCCCTTTCCCATGTTTGAGAGAGCCGCCCGCGCCACCATTGTGTTCTCCCCGCCCACCGTGAGGGCTTTTATCGCACTGAGCACCACCTCCTCCGATTCGCCTACCAGCCTCCTCCCCGCGGCGCTGGTGATGTCCTTGCGTAGGCTCTCCTCACAACATTCAAGGAGCTGTACACAACATCATCGCCTTCGAGCCCGGTTCCCTTGCGGTATTCGCCACAGCGAGTTAGGAAATAATCCCACTCCCCGCTCATGCCGGCCGCTGATATCGTGGGGCGCTTGAGTTTTTCAACGTTGGTGCTTGGCGGTTGGTATTGAGCTGCTGAGCCCTGGGCATGAGTCGTTGTGTGTGCGTTCAGGAGCGCTGTGGTAATGATGGACTCTGTGGATGCCTCAGTTCGATAGGTGCATCCAGGCACATATATATATATATATATATATATATATATATATATATATATATATATATACACCAGTATATGACTGAAGAATTACATAAAATATAGGTTGCAATAATGATATAAATATTTCTATTACTACTCATATCACTGTAATCTTAAGCTCTTATGAGGTCCTTTGACAAGCCAAACAGAACTACATTATGTCCTTCTCTCTAGTTACGGTTCATTCCCCCCCCCCCTCTTGCCTACACACACACCGAATAGTCTGGCCTATTCTTTACATATTCTCCTCTGTCATACACTTTACAACACTGAGATTACCAAACAATTTTCCTTCACCCAAGGGATTACTGCACTGTAATTGTTCAGTGGTCACTTTCCTCTTGCTAAGGGTAGAGGAGACTCTAGCTATGGTAAGCAGCCCTTCTAGGAGAAGGACACTCCAAAATCAAACCATTGTTCTCTAGATTTGGGTAGTGTCATAGCCTCTGCACCATGGCCTTCCACTGTCTAGAGTTCTCTTGCTTGAGGGTACACTCGAGCAAACTATTATATTTTATTTCTCTTCCTCTTATTTTGTTAAAGTTTTTATAGTTTATAAAGGAGATATTTATTTTCATATTACCGTTCATAAAATATTTTATTTCTCCCTGTTTCCTTTCCTCACTGGGCTATTTTCCCTGTTGGGGCCCTTGGGCTCAAAGCATCCTGCTTTTCCAACTAGGGTTGTAGCTTGGCAATTGATAATAATAATAGATAAGACTTACGCTTCAAAATCCTAATCTCAAGAGACCATTTCTTAGAGACAGACAAGTTACAATAAACACCTCTCTCTCTCTCTCTCTCTCTCTCTCTCTCTCTCTCTCTCTCTCTCTCTCTCTCTCTCTCTCTCTCTCTCTCTCTCTCTCTCTTTGTGTCCAAATAGTTAAGTAAACTTTTAGCCTAATATTCAGAAAAAAAGAGTGAAATAGATTTCAGTATTAGAGAGTATTTGTGGTATAATATTTGAGTGGATAAGAATCATGAGTGTTTGTGATAGGAATATCATATATATATATATATATATATATATATATATATATATATATATATACTGTATATATATATATATATATATATATATATATATATATATATATATATATATATATATACTGTATATATGAAATACATTTAAACTTCAATAATGAGAACATTCAATAATATTCAGTCAGTTTACTCTTATGTCAAGAAAATCTTGACCGCTCGACTCTTACCTTATTTATTGATATAAATGGTTTAATATATTCATACATTCATGGATAACTTTATAATATTGTCAAATTTCTTTGTTTTAAGGTTTTATTCCTAGAAACGTAGCCTAATTACTTTATTAGGAATCTAATTATTTTATCTTAATTGAAAATTTCTGAAATCCTCTGCCACTATTTTTCAATAAAAGGATGTAGTACCGTATACTACACACACTCTCTCTCTCTCTCTCTCTCTCTCTCTCTCTCTCTCTCTCTCTCTCTCTCTCTCTCTCTCTCTCTCTCTCCTGACTATAAGCGAATAATGAAATTGGAATAGGCCTAGTTTAGTGGTCATAAAATGGAAATCAAATGGAAATTTCACTGAGGTACGAGCATCACCATATTTCTTTACCAAGAATTGAACTGGTTTCATTTAAAATTTATTTCAGATGGATGGGGAAAAAAGAGGGATCGGAACGATAACTGTTTTTTTGTTTTAGCTACGGCTGCTACACAACACACACAGATTTCCACTCTGAGATTGCTACTAAGTATTTGCAACTTTTCTGTTTTGAATGAACGTCAGAAGAGCATCGTTGTTCGCCTATTAATCTACACAGAACTTTGAAAATTCAAGTATGTCAGAATGGTTAGAATTTTCGGCGTTCTATCCCAATGTTCAGCATTCCGTCAGTTTTCGATATGTATTTCATTTATGTCTCCAAACGACGTACAAATCGTGGTCTGCTATCACAATTATAGTAATGCTTTGTACTGCATCATTACTGTTAACGCGATGAACACGTCATTACATGTTGCTAATTTTCTCTTTTTTCTCTATAAGCGTACCCACACTATGAAATGTGAAGGTGGTAAGACCAGGGAGAGTCAAGACCATAAAGATATCAGGATTGGGGCCAAAGACACATTCACCCTTCATATTGATATAGGCAAAGGGGTTAGAGGGATGCTCTCGGACTGGATAGCGGTAGTCTAAACACAGAGTTTAATGTCCATAAGGTGTTCATAAACACCTGAAAATATACATAGTTGCACATTCTTTAATGTTATATAGAGATGGACAACTCACAAGAACCAAAAGTCTAAAGATTAGCAAAATGATTGATATGTCGAAACCGCATTGTACCATCACCACCTAAAGGCCAAACCGGTCGAAGATCATGTGTTCTTATGAAGGGAGGCTTGATTGAATGTACAGAAAAGGAGGGGGGGGGGGGCGGTTTATTAGTTAAAAAAAAAGATAAGGGAAATGCTACAGTATAATACACTGGCCTTCATACCAAGTTCATATAGATGAAAGAAAAGGAAAGTTAATCAGCAATGATAATTAACAGGTAATTAATTGTCAGTGGCCTTAGCTTTAAGCAAGTTCTTTGTCATCGCTTAATGTAATTTTCATGTAATTCCTCATTTCAAATATTATACTGAACGCCAGCCTTCCAATTATTGCTAACGTCTTCCATTGCCGTGTCTATCGACAAATATAAGTAGATTAAAAACGAGTTAGAAGAGGGATGTTTGTTGATGTTAGTATATGTTTTTCAAATGACAGCTATTAGTATTTAGTTAAAGATCTATGAATTGCAGTTTTAAAGTGATGGGTTTACCTAGTTAAGTGATGGGTTTACCTAGTTATTTCGTCACAGTAGTACGAAACACGGTACCCATAGAGACCTCAACTACGCCTAGAATCATAAATATCCTGCAAAATAGGTCTTCTTCAAAGTAGTTACATTCCTAATTCTCCAAAAAAAAATCTGTTCCTGTCATGACACTTAGCTATGATATGTTTTTTTTATTATAATCCTCGCATATATCTGTCTGTAATCCTACTAACAATCACAAAATAACCAAACCTGATAACGTCCTTGGTTGGGGTAATAATCCTTTCAAACGTAAGGTTTCCCGTAGTAAGTCTTTTTAAGAGATTTGATTATTCAAATTATAAATCATAGCAAAAGGCCTTAAAGGGTGATTTTTTACTGCCCACACTCGCATGATCACTACAGTCTACCATTACTGTTGATCTGGTATTACAGCCTATCATTACTGATAATCGTCTCATGTGTTTGTTATTTAGATAACAGATATACGAATTAGCTAAAAAATAAAGTTTCCAGAAATATCTGCGTTACTTAGAATTTTAGAATCTACGTTTTTTTTATATTTGTGGTAGCAGCTCTCAGTTTATGCGTTCGGTGTCATTCCTCATTGATCAGGATGATCAGATTTTTAAATTACAAAATTAAATTTATACACACACACACACACACACACACACATATATATATATATATATATATATATATACATATAAATATATATATACATATATATATGTATTTATATATAAATACATTATATATATATACAGTATATATACAGTAAATATACAATATATATATATATATATATGTGTGTGTATATATATATATGTATATATATACATATATATATATGTATATGTATATATATATATATATACATATACATATACATATACATATATATATATATATATATATATATATATATGTATATATATATATATATATATATATATATATATGTATATGTATATGTATATATATATATATATATATATATATATATATATATACTGTATATATATACATATACTGTATATATATATATATATATATATATATATACACAACCTAACAAAAATGATATTAGTTAACCCCAGACTAGTCCAGTTGATCAAGACCACTAGCCGATGCACAAAAGTACAGCGGAAGTAAAAAGCAAATTAACACCAATATTACTTACTACCGGTAGGAGTGTAGTGCCTTCAGTGTTCCTTCGGCCCCCAGCGGCCTATGCTATATATATCAATCTATTTTACTCAGTTCCTGCTTTTTCTTTCATATTGTTCTCCAACTTTTTCTAACTTTTACCTTAGTGAAAAAATTTTATCCTGGGGGCAATTGGATGTTAAATTTTCGTACAATCTCCAGAGCTGGCTTATTTGATTTATAAATCCGCTTTATCCAATCCAGTCTTTCTTACTGTGTCAGATATCGACTTGAAGATAGTGAGAGGCAGCCGATTTTATAGTTTTCCACAAATTTCATAAAGAGCAAGTTTAGCCTACATTTAGAAAGGCTTCCAGAGGACATTTTGCATTTGGTCAAATCAAAACATATCTATCTTCAACGGCATTTTTAACGTTGTCTTTACTACGCTGATGTTCCACCGAAAAGGGTGTCGGTTTTCTTACCTAAGCCTCATCGCTTGGGATCACTCGAAGAATTTGTGGTTAAAATCCAAAGAAGAAAATATCTGTTGACTGAATTAAAAAGTAAGCTATAACGTAGACTGAATCGTAAGCTAAACTAATAGAACCATTATTAATTCTATAAGAAATTATTAAAAATTACAATTAAAGTATAAATTCACTTTTACTTAAACACAAAACTTAAAATTACAATAGAAAACCTGTAAGAACGATTCATCACACTAAAAGTTTTTATGCATTCAATATCAATGACATTTATAAAACCCTTATCAGTTTATTTCCGACGAAAAGTCCAGGGCGAAGTTGTAGCAGTAACGCGTGTAGTGGTCATTTATGTATTCGTACAAAAGACGAGGTTAGTAATCTATTTTCCTTCCTGGGGTACTGTTCTCGATTTCATGCCAATTGTATTGATACTCGCATTCCTAAAATTTTTAAGAAATCGAAGGTCTTTATGGCTATTCGAAATACCAATTATAACCACCCAAAACAATATACCCAGCTACTGGCATTCTGTCATTTCCTCCACCCCTCTTCATCTCTTTCTCACCATCATCATCATCATCACCACCAGCAAGTCCTGAGGCGACAGCACCGTGGGTGAAGGGGGCAGGCCTGGATAGCTGGAAGCCCTTAGCCCACGACTGCACTCAGGCGGCGAGTCTAAGATTCAGTCGCTCTCTGGTGACGGTGCCGTGACACCAGAGTTCGGCAGCTGGACCCGTGACTGGGCTGGCCTATTGAGGACACCGCAGCCCACCCCACATGGGGAGGCCCCTAGAAAAGGTGGGGTAAACATCGGACACGGCAAACCCGTCTGGTCAGCTCACCGCGGCTGGCGGACATCCCACTAATGCGGTCGAAATAACAAGAAAAAAATATTAACCTTAGGTGCGTGGAACATCCGCACCCTCCAAGACGTGACGAACACCAACCGCCCGGAACGACGTACAGCCCTCGTCTGCAAGGAGCTAGCCCGCTTCAATGTTGATGTGGCGGCTCTTAGCGAGACCAGACTACCCGAAGAGGGCAACATCAGGGAAGCTGGAACAGGCTACACCATCTTCTGGAAAGGCAAGGCCCTAGAGGACCCTCGCATCCACGGTGTCGGCTTCGCCATCCGTTCCCAGCTAGTGCAGCAGCACAACCTAGCTCCCAAGGCCATCAGTGAGCGCCTGATGACTGTCCGCATCCCCATCACGCGGGACAGACATCTCAAAAAACCTTTAAAATGCGATCGCCCATCGTTTCAAGGCTTAAGTGTTTTTACGAAAAGGATACATCAGTCTGATTGATTCACTGAATAGGAATGTAAACATAATACTTTAACTCGCTCTCTCTCAATTTCTCTTACTCTTCTTCAACCCAAATATTTTTTATTGTTGTAGTTGCTCTTTCCCTTGATTTTAGCGCAGTCTCCACGTCTGCAAGTTTGAACTTATTTGTGGTCACAAGAAACGTAAATTGATGACTTCTTAGTAGGTCTGTTTTGATAAAAAAAAAGAAAAAGAAAAAAAAGAAAATATCTCCCGTCGGGGTTTCAGTCTAATAATACTTGTCCAAAACTATGAGGTTGATTTGTAATCCTTTTGATAATCAATTGTTGTTTTATTTCAGTAAACTTGCATTTTTATGGAATAGGTTAATAGAGTAAATATTTATTTCAAGACTGAAATGCTTTTTACAATGATACAGTAAATGCTCCTCACTTAGTGTTCGTGGCTCATGGTTAAAGCTGTTTCATGATTCACGCTATTTAAATTTTTCACAAAATCATTAAAGTTGTTTCCTGGAGCGAACCTCGCACAAGAAGCAACAATCTAAATGAAAATTGTTTAGGGAAATATGAACAAATACCAACTATGCATTTCATTGCAATATTTTTTCATTGCAAATAATCGTTATTTGTTTCAGCTGTTAATCATTAAAGCAACCACTCCTTTATTTGTTTTTCGTCTAGAGAGCCTCAGTTTCTAATTCCCCTCTGTTTGCTTTTCATTTTCCCCTTCTTTCTTTTATCTCCTCTATTTAGTCTTTATCTGTACCCACGTTCCGTAATACTTGACCCCTCCATCTGCTCTTTTTAATGCCATTACTTTTTTAATGTTAAACGTTTATTTGTTTTTCTTTTTTTTCTTTTTTACCTAATATGTTCTTCGTTTTCTATTGGAAAAGTAAAAATAGTCTCATATCCGTTATGATATAAATACTCAAGGTGCGTATAATTGTACTGTCCCTTTTTTCTTCAACTATGCAGGGTTTGATATATAGAAAGGATTGAGGATGTTTTTTGGATAGAGGAATGTGCAATTTCTGAGTGTTAGTATGGAATAATAGAGGTATGTCTAGATAGGGTTACAGAAGGTAGATGGACAGGATTGATTGATTGATGGATTGATTATGAGTTATCTGGCATCCTGACATCTAAGGTCATTGACGCCGAGGTTGTACTGGAATAGAAGGTCCTTAATATCTTGGAAGATGGAAACTAGATGTGAATTATAAAGTGCAGAATGTTTGTTGGTGTAGGGACGTGTTGCACTTTCGTTAACAGGACAGCCACATCATTATATGATGGTCCATGAATACTGTTCACCACTGACAAATCAACTCTCTCTTTTTGGCTTCAAGAACCACTCTTCATCCCACCATCTCGTCTAATAAGATAACTCTATGACAGCATTGAGAGTTGGTCATTGCACTCCTGCATAACAGTTGTCAGCTAATTCACTAATCATGTAGTCCATTATGGTCAACCACATCTTTTCAAAGGAAATACATTACTTAAATTACCCTGTTATCTCTTGATACGAAGACTTGAGGGTATTTTGGGGATGTACCTTTGCACATTGGATACTGGATAGTAATTGAGACGAAGATCATGACATTTCCTTCGAGATTCTTTTGCAGTCCTCTGTCGTGATGCCATCTTGTATTTATCGAGGTATCCCTTACCCTTTAACATTGGGCTGTTGATCAAATGTTTGAGTTTATGCACTTGCAAAAGCAGTCATCTCACCCTAATAATTTCGCATGGCAAGGACTTAGTTCTTCCTTCTTTGAGGAAATAAAAACGTCGTCGTCAGTTGCGATGGAAGGTTATTAGATGTGCAGTATATGTAAATGAAGAAAGATTGCTTGAAACCCTAATGGTAAGCCTTTTGTTTAGGTATGAGGAATTGCTAATGCTGGGAAAGGTTGATAGTACATGGGGTTTATGCAGATTAAATATTAATGATACTGTAATTCATATGCGGGTTTTCTATCGAGGTATTCCTGTTACTGGAAGTGGCTTTATTAGACAGACACTCAGACCTACACACACCACAAATGGGATTTAATATCAGATTTTATAAAATTTCTATACTATGTGATCAATTACATATAAGAATATATGTTAAGTATACAAGTGTTGAATTTTTAATTTACTTAAAATTGAAGAGACAAAAATGAGTTATTAGTATAATAAGGAGTTTTAGAGAGAATAGATATTGGTTTGAATTGAAACATAGATTAGTTTCACTTATTATCCCTTTTAAAACGTCATAAAAAGGATTTTTTTTTCAAATTTCCAGTAATTCTTTTCTTCTAATTTATAATTTCCTTTTAGGGAAGATTTAATTGTCGATAGATGATTGTCTCAGACAAGAAAGGAACATTGCAATCAAGAAACAGAAGTTATTGCAAAAGATGAATTTAGGCAAATAAAGAAAATTGATATGGGGCAAATGAAGAATAAGATAAAAGTAATGACAAAAGATGAATTAAAAATAGTGCGTATAAAGAATTAAGTATTTTTTTCCGACGTACTCGATACATGTATATTTGTACGTAAAATTAAGGGGAACTATTTGTGTTTCGGACAGTAGACAAGAAATGTAAATTCTTACGTCAAGTTACGACGAAATATCACGGAGAAATATCAGTCTAACGGAAGTAAAGTAAAAGTATGAATTTCTTTCGCGGAAGTTTGCGAAAATAATTGTGCATTATTCACGAGTGTTAAAGAGCCATCCTAATGTATGGTAACCTCATTTTACTTACAAGGTGTTTTTATTTTTTCTGTTCCTAATGGCGAAGGTCATGTAAATTCTGCTGTCTTAAGACTTGAAGTTGAATATTCAACCGTCTATAGTAGTTAATCATGTCTCAGTTATATAATCAAATCGAATATGAAGAAAATATCACCAGTAAATTTTACCTTCTGAAGATGTGCGACCAAAAGGTAAGATAATTTTCTTACATTTTTCTTCATGTTCAGATGTTATTCTATATTCGGCACAACATCAATAAGTCTTGTTTCTTCATATCTATTTTACATTGTTCCCACGTCCAAATATTTTTTTTTCATGTTAACACTTTCTTCAATGTTTTTCATAACACATTTTCCGCTTTATTTCTTTCCCTTCCTTGAATTGTTCTGTTTTCCTGACACCCTTCCCTTCATATTTTTTATTTTATTTTCCCTTTTCTAAACCTATTTTATTTGTGTACCGCATTTGTATTATTGCTTTTGGGGTTTTCTTTATTATATTTCACGATAAATAATGTGCCTTTCCCAAAAAGAGTTTAATTTTCTTAATCATTATCAATCGCTTTTTTTTTTTTGCTGAAATAAGTCAGTATTATGATTATTTTTTCCTACTTTATAGGAATTAAAATTTTGGCAAACCAAGTCACGTGATATATTTTATTTTTTATTAAGGTTAATTAGTGTTCACTGTTCCCCCATACTCTTTTATTGCATAAATTTGAAATGCAATTTGTGTTCCTAAAATAGCAAAAGGAATACTTGCATCCTCTCTCTCTCTCTCTCTCTCTCTCTCTCTCTCTCTCTCTCTCTCTCTCTCTCTCTCTCTCTCTCTCTCTCTCTCTCTCTCTCAATATATATATTATTTAGATTATATCATTTATGAACTAATTGTGATGCAAAGTGAATAATTTCTGTTTACCGTATGTTATAGTTTAGTAATAGGGAATAAATTAATTCAATTTAAATACCTTGTAGTAACTTATCTCCAATGGAAAATCCCCCTTTCCCTTTGGATAAAAGGTATCATATTTCACAATAAGAGTACTTTCCCATAAGGTTCGTACATTCCCTCTTCCTGAGTTCATTTGTTTTGCAATCTTCATTTAGTAATTTCTTATGTTCCTTTCTTAATACCATCGTTACTCAGAACAGTTTTTTTAATAAAATGATAGTTTTCCAATAGTGTTTATCAGATGAACTTCCTATGTCTGTGCGTTTGTGATTTGAATTGAACATTCCATTAAAATAAGTTTTTTCTTTCACTTAAGACATACTGCCAAATCGATCTGCTGACTCAGGCGACCATTACATCCAGAGAAGAATGAGATCAGCATTTATATGTCTGACAGCATTCGACCTCATTTGTGAAAGGACATTGCCGGGAATTTCCTTTGTGCGTTATCGTCTCATTAACTTTTAGTAATTGCTTGTCCTTCTTCCCTCTCATCTTTGGAGTTATGGGTCATCATTTGTTCCACGTCAGCAATATTTCAAGAGCCTTTGAGAGTTTTTATTTTCTCTGATAACCCAGTCAACTTTATTCTATGCATTTACCCTCCATTTCCAAAGCCATATCGCGAATTACGTGCTTTTAAGGAATCTTAAAGAATGTTGTTTATGGAAACCTCTCTTGCAGATGAAATCTTTTATTCTTATGATTGGTTAATATAGAAAGGAAATTATACATTGTTGTTATATCCTGGTGTAATTTTCTTTCGTATCTTATCTTGATCTAAACGTTCAACATATGGTAATCATCCCTAACTCCCATCACGTTTTTGGGAGTTCGAGAACCGCTCAAAATGCAATAGGATTCTTTAGTTCATGTGAGCTACGGAGTCTAGGTTTGAGTGGATCTATAAGTATGCATGCAGAGCTATCAGCAGCCGAAGTCTTGTCCTCCCTCGTCTTGTCTTGGATCCAAAGGGTCTTAGTCACTGGTCATATTTTTATAATGTCGGTCCTTAGGATTTTCATAATCAACATATAAACCAATGTTTTTTTTTTTTTTGGGGGGGGGGTTGGGGCGGGGCGGCCTTATGAAATGCTTTTCACTTCATATTACGCCAGCTATAACCACCACCCTACCCTTCCCAAAAATATAAATTACTCTTGGTCTCAGTTAACTTCTTCGTTTCCTAAACTTTTGCTGCCTACAGATCTATCTAAATGTAATCCTTTCTGTTTCATAACGGCAATGAATTACTTGATATGTTTATTACTTTTCCTAATTATTCTTCAGTTTTTTCCATTTTTAAATTTCTCCCTTTTATAGAGATAGGGAGATTTTACAACCAAAATACCAATTCTCGTCATGCATGTCCACTCAGGAAGTACAGTTTCCCTGTTCAATTCCAACGCTAAATTGTATTAACAATTCGCCTACCTACTTGAAGAATGTCTGTCATTATACAACTTATCTTTTACTCCCGTATCCTTTTACATTCTTAATTCATACTCAAAGCACCTTGTGTCTCTTTCGGTAAATGATAACAAATGTCCTCCTTTTAAACCTACAACGCAGCGACTAGAGCCAAAACTGGGGAGTAACCCAGCAATAAATCAAGATTTGTGCCTAAGCTTAAAGCGTACAGTGTAAAAGCTGACATCCGGTGGGATAGAACGGTACCTGACACTATTTGTCATCTGTTTCACCTATCAGTATCTCAATGTTTAACGCAGGACCGGATTTATAGGGGGACATAAGTGCAATTACCCAGGGCTCCCCTGTCTGAGACCTTCCCTCTCCGACTCGAAAATAGATAGTTGGGAAGTTAGTGAGAGATTTTACGATAACAGTATTTGGTAAAGCAGGGCAACCCCCCCCCCCCCCCCCAGTAACATCATGAGAAATATTTATTTATTTGTCTTTATTTTCTTTATAAATTGTAATGATTAATTATGTAAAAGGTGCCATTAACGACGTTAAGTTACAGTAGCAGGCATTTACACAAACGCTTGTGTATGATGAAGTATAATCTGCATGATTAGCTTTTCATTGAGATTTAATTTGAAGCTGTAGCCTGTAGTTCAAAATTACTAATATCCAAATGTTGCATACAATATCGTGGTATTCAGTGACTGTTACTCTAACGCAGTGTTGACCAAGTACGGAGAAACCACCAAATATTTTGTATTGTAATGCAACGTAAATTTTATGGAAAGGAAATGTTAACTACAAAATGAATTAATAGTATTTTGATTATAGATAGATTTTAGGTAATCCTACGCGGTACAATACTTATTTTCAGCTAAGAAAACCCTGGCATATAGGGGTAGTGAAGAGATCGTAGGATCCAAGCATAATGGGAACATTTCTAAATCATGCTCTGGTTTCACGCCAGTGTATATTTTCAATTAAAAACCTACTTCATTCCACCCATTGGGAGGTTTAAACCGATTTTGTTTTTTCAAGGAAAAATGAAAAAAAAAAATTGAAATTGGTTATTAGTCATTTTTGTACATGATTCCTTGGGCTTACTTGCGTAAAACCTCTTCTTTCTCCGCCCAGCCCAGTTCCTGTTGTTTGATCAATTCCTCTGAAATATCAAAATTCTTCCCCCATTGATCGTGCTTTATCACCGTTTCTATCATTCTCAGTTGACCATTAAATCAAGATAACTGTGATTCATGAATTTCCTTTTTCCGTTCGTGAATATAGTCTTTAAGATCATTTCTAATTTTTCTTCTGTATATGAAGTATTTAATATCAAGTTCGAAACTAATTCGATTTTCTACATATTGATTATCTAGTGTGTTTGTTTGCTAAAGTATTTATTTTCCCTTTATGATAGAGTAATTTCGGAGCACTTCTCAAAATTATCTTCTATATTCAATACATCCAACAGATCTTGGGTATCCAAAGCACTGATTCAAGTCAATATTTCTTGAATATTTGTACTTTGTGTAAAAAAATCTAGATGAACTATTCTGTGTTGTTAATACGCTAAAGATATATCATATAAAATATATTACATTATATTATTCTATATTACATTATATTATGATACTACTACAGTATATAATATGATGTGTATATTACAGTATATTATATTATTTTATATTACAATCTATAACCGAAGAGACCCCTGCTGACTGTCCTGATAAAACTGTGAACTTTGGGGAATATTCTCAACGCGGAAGGATGTCAGTATCCGGGAATTTCAAGTTTGTAAAGTATGCTGGGGGTGGTTTGAATAAGTAAATAATTCCTCTTTTATATATAATAGAGAGAGAGAGAGAGAGAGAGAGAGAGAGAGAGAGAGAGAGAGAGAGAGAGAGAGAGAGAGAGAGAGAGAGAGAGTATTTAAGTTTTAATCTCAAAATGCAAAACTATCTGAAATTTTAGAAGCCGGTAAGCATTCGTAATAGTCACACGATGTAATGAGTTTTCAAATACCCTTGATTGCTATTCATAGTTTTTAAACACGAATAAATTTATTACAAACATAAAGCTAAAGAACATAAAAATTCTTATTTTTCATGCTGAAATTCGCAAAGCCTGCAATGGAATGAGAAGTAACAAATATTACAATATAAAAGTATAGGTCTATATTTGAAGTCTAAATTGTATTCGAATAGTTATTTCTATATTCGACAATAGGATCTAGTTTCATTCCAGTTTAATACAGGTAAATTATGTTGATCCAACTTCAGCATGCCATTAAACGAACATTGGATTGGTAACAGAAAGGCGAACGTTAAGGCTCGCTTCACAGGAGCTGTTTAATGCCTCGCGGTTTTTTTTCGCGTGGATTAGAAATCCATGAAGATCAATGAGCCCCTTCACAACCATCCTGCTGGGTAGAATTTTCGAGCGGCAGTGATTTACTTGCATCGTGCAACGCTAATCTGCGTTGTTCCAATGTAGCTGCTTATGGGAACTACGAGGCTACTTTGAAAAAAATCGCATGCGTGAAGACGTGCCTCCTAACGAGCGAAAATATTTCCTTGCGGCGAGAAAATTCCTAGGCTCGCTTCACAGGAGCGAATTTACTTCCGTATGGAAATATTTCTCCTCGTTAGGAGGCATATCTTCACACAAGCGAATTTCCTTTCGTATGGAAATATTTCTGCTCGTTAGGAGGAATATCTTCATACGAGCGGATTTTTTTTCCGTATGGAAATATTTCTGCTCGTTAGGAGGCGTATCTTCCCACTAGCAGATTTTCCCCGGGCTGCTTCGAAGTTTAGAGTTGAGCTAAACTTGAGCCACTTGGGTTAGCAGTGCACGCGCCTAGTAAACCGCTACCTTTCGGAAATTCTTCCGAGCGGGCAATGCGTGATTGGCCCTATCAATCTTCATTGATTTAGAGTCCGTGTGGCATCAAACCACTCGTGTGAAGTGAGCCTAAAACTGAAGCTGGAAAAACATCTGACCAAAGCAACAGCAGTTTTGATATTTCTGGCAACTGTTGATTCTTTTCTAAACGTAAGTTATGAATTTTTTCGTTTCCTGCTGCTATTCCTGATTGCTGTTATGCCACCTTCTCGAATAATGCGGACTAGCGTACTGACTTATCCCCTTATATATTTTCGCCATTCTGTTTAGTTCTGAGCTTTGTGAAGGCATTTGATCGCACGAATAAGGATAATAACGGAGTAATATTGTTATAGACGTTGAAGAAATTGAGTGATTCAACCTGATTTCTGTTCGTGAGCTGCATTTCTTCTTAATTGTTCCGCTGTATAGTTTTGGGCTCATAGAGATGGACAGCGAGAACCAGAAGTTTGAAATATCAGTGACTCAATAAGACTAAATACTCATGCAGAGGACCTGCATTACGAAATGAGGAACATTTTGGGCGGTTAAACTTGTGAGAAAAAAAATTAGTTGGTCAAGTTAAATTTGTTAGTTGTCAAAAAATTTCCTGATGTAAGTAGACCCTTGAAATTAGACCTGAAAGATTTTGTAATTTATACTTCTGTCTTTCGAAAGTTAACTCTCTCGGCCTCGAGAAGATGGTGACTTGGGAATTATCAGTCTGGCCGTTTTATGGAGGTACAAAAATGTAATATTCTTTTTATCATTGTTCTATTTCTTGTTTCTATTATCATTAGAAGTAGATATTATGATTATTTTCGGTTGCTATTATTTTACAATAACATAAAGTGTATAAAAGATTTAGGGAAAAACACATACTTCCTAGTATTATTTTTTTCT
>NC_090730.1:137268990-137273990 GCF_036898095.1 Palaemon carinicauda
CTTTCACTCTTGAGCCTTTGTGTATTCGAATCTATATTTTTTGGAAGAAGTTGTAGTCTTTTTGAAGGTCATTTAATTCTCAATATCCTTATGTGTAAGGATGCAGTTTGTATTTAAGTGTTATATTATATGCTTCTTTTCAACATAAACTAATTTGAAAGAGTACCCATGTAACCACCATATGTATGGTCGTCAAGGAATGCTGATCATGAATTCTCTCCATGGAAAGAGTGTGTGTTATAATGCTCACCTTTGAGTATCTCACCTTTTGCTTACTCTGTACCACTCGCCCTCCATTCTCTTGGATTGTGACGGCACTTGTCAAGCCAACAATAATTAACATCGATAGAGCCTTGTGCATATGGAAAGCAGCTTTGTATATATAGATATACTCTCGATAAGGCATAGTTATCAGTAATAAATTACAAAGATATTACATAAAACAATAAATCCAAGTGCGGACTAAATAATCTTTATACTTGAAGTACAATAAATCTGTGAATGTCAACAAAGCACTGAAGACTATTTTTGCCGTTTTGAGAAAAACAGAACAAAACAGAAACAAGTTCTGGACGTAAAAAAAAAAATTATAAACTGTCTTCAGTGGATCTTGGTAGAACGTAAGCGCAGAATTTTTGTTTTTCTTTTCTGAATCAATTGTTTATCTTGAATCCGTTCAAGAGATGGTTTACTGGAAGGACCTCTAATTCATGATACAAAACTAAGACATATTTATAGGCATACTGTATGTTGCAATTTCCTCTAAAAGAAATTCTTATGTCAATAGTAATGTGCCGAGTTAAAAATGTTCTACCTCAAAACTGGGTCTATATGTATCTGTTTCCTCTAGTGCTATTCTCTCTCTCTCTCTCTCTCTCTCTCTCTCTCTCTCTCTCTCTCTCTCTCTCTCTCTCTCTCTCTCTCTCTCTCTCTCTCTCTCTCTCTCTCTCAGCTTGCTTGTTTATCATGATTACTCCATCTTGACCATCTTTTGAAGTACCGTGCAGCTCTGTCCGTCATTCTCTTTGCTAATACTATGAATCTTATGATCATTATACTTTCGAAAGGAAATCTTCCTCCCTCTCCTAGACTATTGGCATTCTGTTTCCTCTCGACAGGAACATCGTTTGACATTTCCTTTGTGTATTATCCACCTGTATGAACTTTTAATGAATCTTTTCTCCTCTCCACCGACATCATCTCGAGATATTGATAGATATTTTCTCCCATGCTTTTATCCTTCTATTAGCCTTTGATGAGTGTCTGGTCTTTTCACCGTCTTTTAGAATCTCCACAACCAATAACCCTACCGAGAGAGAGAGAGAGAGAGAGAGAGAGAGAGAGAGAGAGAGAGAGAGAGAGAGGAGAGAGAGAGAGAGAGAGAGTGCCTCCTCGTATGACCTACCTCTTCTAGCTTTAACCTTCATGTATTTCATATCTTAAATGTCACCTTATTTATGATAATCCTTAAAAACACTTTTAACCTTATGATAAGTTTGATAAACTTCGGTGCATTGATGCTTGATCTAAAATTAGTTATAATATAACTCATCTCTATTCTGAATATAAGCATTTCTCCTCATTAGACAATTCCCACATTTTTTCCCGATTATTTTTATCTCTGTGAAAGTACCCTTACCTTTTTATATACACTTGGTATTTTGTATAACAGTATACAATGGAACATTAAGGCTTTTTTTTATTTTTTGATACTTTAAAAGTTTTTTGGTGTATAAATCTGATTTTGGCAATTTTGTCCCAAACGCATCAGTTGAAATTTCGAACCTTGTGCTATTAGAAATCCATTTTGGGAATCAAAAACGAAATTGTAAAACTTTCCTACACAGATTATAACAATTCTTCAAAATTATTTTACAGTACACATTTAATTTTTGGTGTAGGATGAAAATAATACAGCCATATTTAAAATCAACACCTGTGAAATATCACCTATTACATTTTCGACAAAATATCGTCAAGCCCTGATGGCCAGGACTTTAATTCTTATAACCTTTAAAGCTTAACAAGCGTCTCCAGATACTATGTTTTTGGTTTATCTACGGATTCTTTCTGGCTTTAGATACTCCATCCGTATCAGTAGTGATCATAAAAAAGGAATTTTGTAAATACTATGATCTCTTTTATTTGTATAAAATTAACATAAGAGATTCATTTTCCCTCATTTTTCTTTTTCTTTTTTGTGTGTGGTGGTGATTTATAATTCAATTTATGTCCTTTCTTTCTCCCTCGAATTGACATACAGTTATACTGGCACATAATTATTTCAAAAGTATAATCTCACCTTAATTCTATGGCAAGTTATTTATCATCCCATATGGAAATGCATTGTTTAAATGTGTGACGAAACAATGAAATCAATATATTTCATTTATTTTCAATGTTTACTTCATTTATCAACATTTTTTATTTAGTAACTATTTCCATTTGCTGTAAAAAAATAATTATCTTTTGTTATTATAATCTTAATTTCTGTGGCATATTCGTAGGTAATGAGATCTTGTTAAAAAAAGAAAAAATAAGAGAAAAAAATCTGATTTTAAGAAGTTACCAAATGAAACAAAAAGAAGTACTTGGTGGGAAACATAAAATCTTTGAACATGTTTATCTTCCAAGTTTTCTTCTTTTCCTGTCTATTTGAGATGACTGTATCATGGTTCTAGACGCGAGAATATGCACTTCATATCAGTCATTTGGTATAACTTTCTTTTAGTCTTCCTGCCCTGAGCCTCCAGTCTGACATTTCCTTCCGTGTTGTAACATATTTGTTTTTACGGTTTCCCGTTTTTTTCTTATTTTATTTAGACCCCCTTTAAGATGCTGAATGGTTGTTCTCTCACCCTCGACACTAAGGATAGATTTTATAATTAAGGATATATTTTAGGCAATAAGGCGACACTGATTATTCATGATAACGAAAAGGTGTGTGTGAATTAACATTTTTTACCATTCGTGGTTAAGTGTTTATTTTTACTTTTACCTTCTTTTGCTCGCTACTCTGATTAGGCAAGTGTTGCAAATAACTCCCATTGAATGTAATAGACTCAAATACCGACTGTGCTTGGCATTCAATGGAAGGTCTTTTAGCTAATTAAATTAACTTCACAAAAGGAACTTTTTCATCGTCACCCTCGTCTTTAGTGATATAATGCAGACCCCCAAATTTTGTCGTTTGCCTTCACCGAATTGCAAAGTTTGATTCTGGAGACTTTGAAGATTAGCAGCTTGAAAACAGAAGCATCTGTCTTTAGAGACCCGAGAGACCGGATTTTCTTTCGCAGTCTCTCAAAAGTTAACTCCCTCGACTTCGATAAGACTGCTTCATGGGATAGTTTCCCATGGACTTTTTGTAAATGCTTTGGTGCTAAAGGAACTTTTAAGTATCATTTTCATTACTTCTACTGATTAAGGTATTTCTCGTAAAACAGGACTTTGTGAAGTAGTGGTAATAACAAGTCTTATCTATGAAGATGAATAAATTAGAATTTCGTATCATAATTCTATTTTAAAAAATCAAGCTTCGCAATTCTTTTAGTGACATGTAGCCACATTGAATTAACATTTTCCATATCAGGCTAATTAATGAAAACTATGAGCCTTTATCTCCAAATTACTTTCCATTTGCTGCTCATTTCAGTTTCCATTGGAAAATAATACTTGCTATTATTTTTCAATGCTTAGTTTCATACCAAGAGTACCTTTATATATATATATATATATATATATATATATATATATATATATATATATATATATATACAGTATATACATATATATATATATATATATACATACATACATATATATATGTATATATATATATATATGTATATATAAAATATATATATATATAAAATATATATATATATATATATATATATATATATATATATATATATATATATATATATATATATATATATAGCTTTTACCATCAAATCTAAATAAAGGGGACACTTGACATTCGGACACCAAAAGAGATAAAAATTGATTCCGATTCTACTACACGTATTCCTCTCGAAATTCATATCAATTGTCTGTTTATAATTATTTTATCACCAAATCACAACATCTAATTTCATTTAAATATTGAGCTAGAAATACTTCTGCCCCGGTAAGAATTATAACATTTGCTGCCCTGTCTTATTAAAGGTGACAGTTTACTTAACCATCGGACACTGAGAGAAATAACAATTTCTATCGAATTCATATCTAACCACTAAAGTATCCCTTAGTAAGTTTGTAACACTTGGCTGTTTATGTTCATTTTATCCCTAACTCGCGATTTTAATTTATTCCGTTATTGAGCCACAGATACTTTTTAATTTGTTTTTAATCGAATTCAGTCTGCCTCGAGTGAATGAATCAGGGGAAATCTTAGATGTTAGTAAAAGAAAAATTATCATAAAGAGACACTTGTTACAAGATTACAAGATGTGTTGATTTTTATTCCAGGTACTATACCGGAATTCGGCAGAAATATGAATAGTTGTATATATTCATTTTACAAGTTCAGAAAGTCAAGCATGAAAATCAGTTATCTGAAAAGTTCTGATTTAGATTGTTTTAAGAGTATTTGTGACCAGACTCGATGTGATAACAGTTATACGGAAAAAAAATCAAAGTATTAAATAATACGAATAATTTATGAAAATAGGATTTTATTACTAATTTAGATAGAATAAGCAATTCTTACAAAGTTATCACTTGGTGCATATAAAGCAATATCAAGTAGTAGTTTCACTTAACAGATTACATAATCACATATTTTACATTTCGATCCACTCTCGCCTTTGAAAAAACGTAAGAAACCAACAAGTACAGTTTTCTATTAAAGAAAATCAAAAGAAGCTTATGAGCTGCCACACGCAGATCACCGGTCCAAATTATACTGCTGGTTTCTACCAAATGATTTAGTAAAACTTCATTTCGTTAACAAGTTACTTTAAAGTTTAGGCTACTGAGGAGTTGGATCGAGTGAC
>NC_090730.1:137283990-137366490 GCF_036898095.1 Palaemon carinicauda
CACAGTAGTACGAAACATGGTACCCATAGAGACCTCAACTACGCCTGGAATCATAAATATCCTGCAAAATAGGTTTTCTTCAAAGTAGTTACATTCCTAATTCTCCAAAGAAATCTGTTCCTGTCATGACACGTAGCTATGATATGGTTTTTGTTATAATCCCTCGCATATATCTGTCTGTAATCCTACAAACAAACACAAAATAACCAAACTTGATAAATTCCTTGGTTGGGGTAATAATCCTTTTTAACGTAAGGTTTCCCGTTTTAAGTCTTTATAATAGATTTGATTAGTCAAATCATAAACCTTAGCAAAATGCCTTAAAGGGTGATTATTTACTGCCCACACTCGTATGATCACTACAGTCTACCATTACTGTTGATATGGCAGTATACCTTATCATTACTGATAATCGTCTTATATGTTTGTTATTTAGATAACGTATGTACGAATTCGCTGAAAAATAGATCGTTTCCAGAAATATCTGCGTTACATAGAACTTTAGAAACTACGCTTTTTTTAGATTTGTGGTAGCAGCTCTCAGTTTATGCGTTCAGTGTCATTCCTCATTGATCAGGATGATCAGATTTTTAAATTACAAAATTATGTGTGTATGTATATATATATACATGAATATATATAAATATATATATATACACACACACACACACACACATATATATATATATATATATATATATATATATATATATATATATATATATATATATATATATATATATATATATGCTGTATATATGGCCTGGGATCAACCTAACAGAAATGAAATAGTTAACCCCAGACTAGTCCAGGTGATCAAGATAACAAGCCTATGCACAAAACTACAGCGGAATTCAAAAACTAATTAACACCAATATTATTAACTACCTGTAGAAGTGTAGTGCCTTTAGTGCACTTCATGCAGTTCACTATAGACATTACGTAATGGTTTTTACGGTGTTCCTTCGGCCCCTAGCGGCCTATACTATATACTGTATATCAATCTATTTTACTCAGTTCCTGCTCATCTCTTTTATATTGCTCTCCAACTTTTTCTAACTTTTACCTTAGTGTAAGGTTTTATCCTGGATGCAATTGGATGCTAAATTATCTTACAATCTCCAGCACTGGCCTATGTGATTTATAAATCCCATATATCCAATCCAGTCTTTCTTGCTGTGTCAGATATGGACTTGAAGGTAGTAAGAGGCAGCCGATTTTATAGTTTTCCACAAATTTCATAAAGAGCAAGTTTAGCTTACATTTAGAATGACCTCTAGAGGACATTCTGCATTTGGTCAAATCAAAACATATCTATCTTCAACGGCATTTTTAACGTTTTCTCTTCTACACAGATGTTCAAGAAAAAAGGTTATCGGTATTTCTTTCCTCGAGCTAATCGCATAGGGTCACTCAAAGAAAGTTTGGTTACAATCGAAAGGAAAATATATCTGTAGATTAAATTAAAAAGTAAGCTATAACGTAGACTTTAAATTGTAAGCTAAACCAATAGAACCGAAATTAATTCTATAAGAAAATATTAAAAAATACCATGGTTTGTGAAAAGGAAAAGAAATCCACTTGGTTATTGGGTGACTATTGAGAAAAATAACCAGTATTTATCATAAAACTAGCATATCTGACTGAATTTGTCAAGTTTTTTACTATACGCGAAGTTTGTCAAGTCATTTACTGTAGGTGAGAAATGTGAACCAAAGCACAAATAGTATTCAAAAACTAATATAATGCTATAAATGGTTTAGATATGATAGTAAATATAAACAGAATCCATCAGAATGACTCAATGGAAGATTTATTTGAAAGTATAAATGCACGTATACTAAACACAAAGCTTGAAATCACAATCGAAAACCTGTAAGAACGATTCATCACACTAAAGGTTTTTTTTTATGTATTAAATATCAATGTCATTTATAAAACCCTTATCAGTTTATTTCCGACGAAAAGTCCAGGGCGAAGTTGTAGCAGTAACGCGTGTACTGGTCATTTAATTATTCGTACAAAAGACGAGGTTAGTAACTTATTTTCCTTCCTGGGGTACTGTTCTCGATTTCATGCCAATTGTAGAGATACTCGCATCCTAAAATTTTGGGAAATTGAAGTTCACCAGTGTTTGTGGCTATTCGAAATACCAATTATATATATATATATATATATATATATATATATATATATATATATATATATATATATATACATACATACATACATGCATGCATACATAAATACATACATACATACATACATATATATATATATACATACATACATACATGCATGCATACATAAATACATATATATATATATATATATATATATATATATATATATATATATACACACATACATACATGCATGCATACATAAATACATATATATATATATATATATATATATACATATATATATATGTGTGTGTGGGTGTGTATAATATAATATGATATATAGTAAAACTCTCTAGATCATGATAGCCAGTTTTATTGCTCGATCATGAACAAGCGCCTTTGCTTTCCATCGGGAAACGTTCGTGCAAAATCTGGTAAACGTGATTTCATGACAAATTGCTATAGTGTTTATCTCTTGACGCTGTTGGCTATTTCTGAATACACCAAAGGTTATATTGTATTGTGTTTGCTCAGCTGCATCTAGCTTTAGTTCCTCATCTAGTTTTTTCTCTTGTAAACTTTTACAAGTAGCACGACATTTCCAATTATAATTCAAATAGGTCGAATTTGGTGGGAATGTTTTGCAATATCAAATTTTTTTATTATTATTATTCCAGGGAAGAAATTACGTTTTTGATGTGTGATTATGCTGTAAATGGTTACTTTTGCTAGAAATAGGTTGTTAAGATAGAGTCATTGTAACAATTATGGAAATTCCTGCCTCTTTTCAAGCAAATATAGGTAATATTTGTTTGCTCCGCTTCCGTTTGATATTAAAATGAATTATTACTAAAGCCTGTACATCCTGGGTTTGTACCATTCCAGTACTTGTCATGCATCTTTGTAAGCCACTCATGAATATCAAAGGCAAGGAACAGTGACATTGTCCTAGCAAGCAGGACAATGCCCTAGAGACGGACCGTATATACATATGATCAGCACACATCCCTTCTCCATCCAAGCTGAGACCGGGGAGGGCCAGGCAATGGCTGCTGATGACTCGGTAGGAAGACCTATAGGCTCCCCAAACCTCCCATCCTTAGCTCACATATGGTGAGGTTGCAGCCATTAAAGAAATAAACGAGTTTGAGCGGCACTCGAACCCCAATCTGGAGATCACCAGTCAGGGACTTTACCACATAGGCCACCACAACTCTGTGTGTTTTCCTCATTTAGCTCTTATTTCACAAGAAAATTAAACCGTCTATTGCTAATAAAAAATGTTGGTTGTTTGCCAGTAGCTTTCGTAACAACTTCTGTTTTGCAAGTTGCATGTCTTACTTCCTCTTACCTTGCAGTGTATAAACTAGCTGTTTTACACGTTCATACCTAGTGCCCTAGTTTTGACATTTCCTACTTGCTTCCGTGTTTCCCGACATATTTAATGTATGATTGGCACGAATCAAATCGATGATCACGTAAGTAATAGAAATCCTATCAAGTTGTAGAACCCAGGAAGTTTCGGCCATGGTTTACCTGCTATTCGCTTTTGTAAAAAAAAAGAGAAAAAAAAAAGGCAAGCACTAACTTAGGTGTTCTTAGATGTCAGATTTCAATTACCTTGTAATCTGTTTGTTCTAAATTCGCTAAGTTTACATAAATAATCGGATATAAATGCAATGATTTTCCTATACTATGATGCTCAACAAGACAGAATTCCTTGAATTTGGGTCAGGGTTGTATACTAAGAGCTCCTTGAATAGGTAGAAATACCCTGATTCTGTGTCGCTGAGGGAATGGAGGAGGCTTAAATTTCCTATTCATTCGTTTCATAGTTGTGTTTGCCAACTTTTAATCCCTGTAACAATTGATAGTGATTGTTTCTTCTTCAACGTCCAAAGAGATGATTGACAAGGTCAATTTTGATGGTTAGATGTTGATATATTGATGTCAGTATCGGATATCGAAGGGAAATTAGAAAATTTGGAAGCAAAAACTCACACCAGTTATTTCGAGAATTTGCTAATTGTACCCGAGGCAACTTCGAATCTTTCATCTCTATTTCACATTTGAAAGCGGAGGCATTTCCAAATCATTGCAGAGACCTTTGGAATCTGATGTTGCTTGTGATATAATCACTCTTACTTAAAGGGAATAGTTCAAGCCTCTTTTAGTCTCAACAGCGAATTTCCCTTTGCCTAGGATTCCGCATACTGTTGGCAGGAAACAAGAGCCGACGTTTCTCTGAATATATTTGTGTAAAGTGGAGGTTTCGGCCGAGTGGAATGGCGAGTTCAAAGGGAGCAGGAGAAGAAAATAGAGTCTACATGATTCGTTTTGCGGGTCAAATGCAAGGAAGAGTACAATGAAACACAAAGAGGAATGCGTTCGACGAACCGTTCAGTATTCTTTCATGTGAATATGTTGTCCAATAAAGAATTGTAATCTTGGAGAACGTTAGAACCTTTCAACGGCATTTAACAAAAATTTATAAGTGATAAACTTTCAATGGTTAGAGCTGGTCGTTTGGCAATATTTAGGTCATACAAAAGGACACACGAAAACACATCCACACAAACACACACACATACACACACACACTCACACACACACACACACACACACATATATATATATATATATATATATATATATATATATATATATATACACTGAAGCCCAAAATCTAAATCATTGCACAGGAATAATAGTTGTTATTTTAAGAAACTTCTTATTGTCGTTGT
The DNA here is from genome assembly GCF_036898095.1 of Palaemon carinicauda. NCBI lineage: Eukaryota > Metazoa > Arthropoda > Malacostraca > Decapoda > Palaemonidae > Palaemon > Palaemon carinicauda. The sequence continues at coordinate 137,288,861 of NC_090730.1, forward strand.
CCAGTTTATTTACTTCCATTTAACTAAGTATTTGCATCTATATTATTTGGTTGGTTGTTTACCGTTTTACAGCTGTTACTCAATGACTCCACCATTTACTTGCCATGAATTTTTCCTGATTCCAAATCCCCCTTCAGCTTTAATAGTTTCTATGTCACGTGACACAGAGCACGTTGACCATAGGAATGGATGTCGCAGTTGGAGGGTTCCTTTGCATACTTCCTGAGTTTTTATTAGCGACTGCCTTGCTCTCACAGGTTTTATGTGGGTGTAGGTAAGGCTTAAGCACGTGTGATCTGCATGTGTGGTCGGTCTCTATTGAGCACAAGTGAAATGATCCGTCGTTTGTCTCTGCTTCTAACGAGTGACGCTCTAACAATAAAAAAAACCTTATAGTTAACTCGATCGTTATGTCATTACTGCTATGCCCTCAAACATCCTTTCTTGATATCTCTTCCATGTTTCAGCAACTAAATTGTTAGATAATAAACTATTTAAATACTTAACTCTGATGCTGTTCTGTAAATAACGCCAGCAGATGTACATTCCCATATTATCGAATCGAAGTTTTCGTTGTCTTTGCAGTTTTCTGCGTTATCCTATCTTGTTCGGTTTCAATGATATTCCGTTTCTAATGAGATTTCCAGATTTCTCATAATTGAGTATCTTCCATGACCAGTCTCTCAATTACTAGTGTCTCGTTTTATGCCATTTAAAATGCTTTTTACTATCGTATGATTTCTTTTCCATTCCCTCTTCGTTTACACGCTCCTTTCACCATTCACCTTTCTTCATCCCGGTCTTTAGACTTTAGTTTTACTTTCATATCATATTTTTTGTGATTTTCTTTAGCGCATAACTGGCAGCCATTGTTCCTCACGTGTATTTATCCTTTACTAATCTCCCGACTTTAAATCTTCGCAAACTCTAGGAAAAATTGACGAAATTATTTAATCAAGTATAAATTCTAGCTTCTTCATTACTCTTAAAAAGAAAAATAATTCTTCTCGTAAAGAAACCTAAGCTGCGTTGAGATTATTAAATGAATAATGGAACATTATTTTTAGCTTGTATTTCTGCGAAGTTATTATCTCTATCCACAAAGGTGACTTATTATAAAAACTTTTGATCTTTATTTAAGAGAACAAATAGAAGAGATTCTTGAAAATTAGCGAAATTGGTTTCCAGTGCAGACATGATCTAAACTAGCCACTAGGTATATGTTTATTTTAAAACTGCCTCTATATCTAATCTTCATAAATAAACTGAACTTATTTTGTATCAAGACTATTTTTAAATTAGAAAGGACAGAATATTAGTAGTCATATTATTAGAGTATTTCAACACCATCGACCACTTTTTTTTAAAATAAGTATCTGTTTTGTCAACGAATTACCTGTGTTTATACATTAACTTTCCTCTCAAAACCAAGAAATTTGTTTACATGATATATACACATGAGGGTGTATTCGTAAAAGTAACTTCAATACATATAAACGTATCCCATATTTATATTCGCTTCCATAAATTCTGGAAATGAAGTTACCAAAGTCCAAAATCTCTAAGCACAAAAGACGAACAACGTTTTTTTTTTTTTTCTTTTTTTTTTTACTAACAATAATTTTTTTATTATACACATATGTTTTTGAAGTATTGCATATAAATCAGAAATGCACAAAGCTAACCTTTTGTTTATAGTTCAAGAACATTTTACGGTACTTTTATAATTCATTTTGTGGCACTTTATTTCCTTTTGTCCCTCTGTCATACTCCAAACAAAAATATATATAGATAGATACGAATGAGGATTTATCAAATACCAGATAATCTGTATCCGGATTTTATTCTCTTTAAAACCTTCCGATGGGAAAATTATGAATTAAGTCTTCAATTATTCTTTCCCCCTATAAGATATAAGAATTCCGATCTAATACCAACTTTACCTCTATTTCATTTTTTTCGGACTTTACAATACGACAAAGATATGTAAATGAGTTATGATAATTTCTTCTCTGTGAACAAGTTTCAAATCCTACGTTGATAGTTTTGATACATTTGCAGATGGTTTTTTCAACTAGAGCTCTTCATCATGGCTTAAAGCATACTGGGTTTCTGATTTCTCAATAGAAGTTATGAATTACGCTCAACGAGAGTGGCTCTTTGATAGAAAATTTGTAAAACTTTTAGGAATCGAAATCCTTTTTACATTACCTTGTTAATAAGCAACATTAAATCATTTTTCTAAGGTGTTACTAAAATGACTTTTATATCCTGTCTAATTGATCGTATATATTGCAGATATTCGACGAGAATAAATAAGGGTTAAAACCCTTATAGTGTGTATTTGCCGTGCAGGCCCCAACAGAAATGCATGCTGCCTTTCATCAGCCATAGCGAGACGATAAGGAGTACAAGTTTCCGTTAAAATTCGCATGATCTCTTATAAGGCAAAGGATTTCTGTTCGGTACACTGTCGTTTTCGACCATAATGGTTTGGACTAGACTTTGATTGGTACTTCGAATAGCGGGGGTCTCTATCTTCGTCTGATGGTGAGTATTAATGTTGTTTTCACCGTTTGTTGATACTTGTTTCAGGTTCCCTGTTTTGAAAAAAATCTGTAACGGCAATGTTAATTGCAATGTTCTCTAAACATCATCATTATCAATTCGTTTGGCTATTTACCTCTTATGTAATATCGTTCAAATCAAGGGAAAATAGTATTATTCATTTTGAAAAACTTGATGATAACGCTGGTGTTTGAATAGTTATTTACCAAAATTATTTTCGAGCATACTTTCAAACAATTATTTTGAAATAAATGCTTTAAACAAATACTTAGCATAGTATATGTCTTATGACTATCGTGGACTATTAAATGCGTTTGTTTTATCCTGTATGAGATGTTTAAGATAAACCTGATAGATAGTTATCTAAATAATTTCACGGTATTTAGCCAGTCAGTATCACGATGCTACGTAGATGCCGCTGATTTGCGTCACTGTATCGAACAGTTGAGTCGTCTTCTTTCCAAGAAAATTATTTGTATCCAAGCAACGGGAATAAGAGTTTTCTCAATCGTAGGTTACATATAGCTGGCAAATATCATTATCTAGCAATCGCTGTTGCCTACTCCATAAAAAGATTCATTCCAACAATTCTTTGTCGAGCTCGTCATTCTTTTTTCTGTTCCAATAGATATGAAATTCTATATTTTTTCTGACCTTTATTGGGTTGTAAAGGTCGGTATTCCGAATACAATACGACAAATATTTTCAAAATGATTTTAACATTTTAGGGCAAATTCTATTAATAATCACTACGGACATGACATTGTTTTGAAACTTTTTTTTTTTTTTTTTCATGTGAATTTTACTAAATCAGAATTCTCTGAAGCTTTATTAAAGGTTAATTTTCTTGAATATGAAGTAGCCTACATGAAAAGTGTGATGTATATTATGAGTCATATATTTGAAATTACTCTCTCTATCTCTCTCTCTCTCTCTCTCTCTCTCTCTCTCTCTCTCTCTCTCTCTCTCTCTCTCTCTCTCTCTCTCTCTCTCTCTAGCAATTAGATATTATTCCTTAATGTTAGGTTGGCAACCACAAATTACAGCTTTTAAGATAGAATTGGTAGTTATTTCTGAGTGAAAGCTTACAACTCAGTTTTCATGAAGGTTCCGTTGAGATTTTGAAAAACATTATCTCTAACTGGTCCTTGCCTTTCCTCAAAATGTATTTAGGTCAAGAATGAAGAAACCACTTGAAAAGTATTATCATTTACTATTAGTGAAATGATAAAAAAATTCTTTTTATTCACTTGGTGAAACTTGAAGATCATTAATTGTATTCATATTCACTTTGAGTATAATTGACTACGCCTCTATCCTTTCATCATAGTGGAAAAGTAAACTGAAAATGTCTTGACATCATCATCATCATCTCCTCTTGCGCCTATTGACGCAAAGGGCCTCGGTTAGATCACGCCAGTCGTCTCTATCTTGAGCTTTTAATTCACGTCTTGACAGAATGTTAAAAAAAATTAAATAACACAACACAGTTTTTGAGAGCGTTCAAAGAAATCCATTGTCATCTCTGTCCATCCAATTTTATTTGTAAATTAAGAATAAATATATCTTGACTGAAAATTTGACAACACAGATTTAGAGTTTATTTTTGTATTTTTTCTTATCTTATCTTTATTAACATATTGACCTTCGTTTTTTTTTTGTCCGTTTATTCATCGTTCATAATTGTCTTTGAAATCTTTATTCACTTCTTTCTTGACCAAGGTCTTTTCGTCTTGCAAGACTTCCGCTCATTTCATTTTCATATTCATTCGAACTGAGAACTTCTTATGCAAATTACGCTGTCACTAACACAAGAAAATATCGAGATGAAAAAGTGTTTTATTTAAATAGGAAGAAAAATATAATGAAATATTTACACTTCGTTTCCTTTCTGATGTTACAAAATTACCACAAACATTGTACTTTGGCCACAGGCTATAGAAAACTAGGTCACAGTTATTTAGATAATGTTTTTCATGTGTATTTTTAAGAATTATTTCATGAATAAACTTTTATTACTCTTTTTTTTTTTTTTTTTTTTATTGCCAATTTTATTTAGAATGCCTCTCTCAATGGAAAAATGCATGCAGTGGATATAGATTCACGACACTCATTATTTAATTTATTGTTGTATAAGAAGCTCTTTTACCTGTTTTGTTGTTTTCATATACCTGAAATGCAATCGCTTTCTGTTACTCCAAAATGTAATAATTACATTGTCATCTTCACTGCTGCCCCTGAAACAGCATTGCATCGCATGTGTTTCATAGACGCTCGTACACTGAAACGTTATTACTTTTTTCACCAATTTTGCGACGTGGCGGTTAGGTATTAACATAGAGGCGAGGTGAATGCAATTGAAGTTTATTCAACAAGAAAACAAGTTTATATACAGATAGTTAACAGGAAGAATAACACAAAATTCAAACAGTATGAAGCATGCGATAACAAGCTTAAACTTTTTTCTCTTATCAGTGCGGGAGAGAGCGAGAGATAAAAAGAAAGATGCAATAACGTTACGGTGTATGAAACACGTGCGGTATATGGCTGCCCTCTAAAGATGACACATGTGAAATAGGGATCCCAGTTCTTGAGAGTCACTTTGTAGGCGAGTCATCTAACAGAAGATATGCAGGTTTTAGGCGATCAATAGTTTTCTTTTCCACGAGTTTTGATTAAAAAAGCCTTCGGTGTGGGACGGATCACAAGGAAAGGCCCGTTTAAGGGGGCATTAGCTGTGGCTTGCTAGTGTCAGTGCAAGAGAACGGGTGTTGCCGTGTGCAAATCTTTCGGTATTTGTTGCTTCACTGGCGGGTTGGAAGTCTGGTAGCATGGAGTAAATTTTCCCTCAACGTGGCATAGGCACTGGAGATTGCCGGAGGAGGTTGTAGACGGAAAAATTTATGCAAGGATGGTTGGCCATACACCATTTCAGCTGGCGAGACATACAGGCCGTCTTTAGGAGTGGTACCTTGTCACAGGGGGACCCAGGAAAGCTGAGTAAACCAGTTGGAGACATTGCAGCAGAACATCAAAGCTGCTTTGAGGTTGCAATGAAAACGTTCAACCATTCTGTTGGCTCCAGAGTTGAAGGTGGTTGTGTGATGTAGGGCAATGCCCAGGAGATTTGCTAATGAAATCAACAATTTAATAGTGAAAGTGGTATCCCTGTCAAAAGTAATGTGCTCAGGGGTACCAGATCTTACAATCCACCCCAAGAGTATGGTGGATGTAATGAGGCAGACGTTGCCATTTGCATTTGGGATGGCCAAGGAGTGGAGCGGTCAATGATGGTAAACAGGTAACAGTATCCTTTGATATGGGTAGGGGACCTACAACATCAAGGTGAATGTGGGGAAAACGAAGTTGAGGAAAGGTGCCCACTACTGAATCCGTGTGTCGATTTACTTTTGAAACTTGGCATGAAGTACTGGTGTGGGCCCAATCCTTGGCATCTTTAGTAATGCTGTGCCAAATGAACTTCATCTTCAGTCTCTGTGCAGTAAATTGGCACGAGGGATGTGAGAGGCTATGGGTAAAATCAAACATCTGTCAGCACATGGGGCACGTATACACCGCGCGGTCACGGCCTACCAGTATTGACATCACAGAGAAGAGTACCGTCTTCCCAACAGAGGGATGTGCAGGACGTCCTGCACGTTTGGAACTCATATTCTTTTTGTTGGGCTTCTGTCAAAGTGTTATAATCCTATCCCAGGTGAATGGCGACCAATGTGTTTCTTGGCAGGGCCTCGGCAACGAGATTAATTTTGCCAGGGATGTGCTAAAGGGTGCAGTTGTATTCAGCCACGGCGGAGAGGTGTCGGTGTTGATTGGCGTAACAGGCGTTGGACTGTCAAGTGATGGCCTGCACCAGAGGCATGTGGTTCATGTAAATGACAAAAGACGTACCCTCTAAGAAGGGGCAAAAGTGACAGACAGCCAAATGCACCGATTGCAATTCGTGGTTGAAGGTGGAGTTGCCAGATTCTGCTTTGGACAGTTTTCTGCTGAAGAAGGCCAATGGGTGGGGAGAGCCGCAGAACACCTGCACAAACACTGCATCAGTGGAGAGAGAGAGAGAGACATGTGGCATGGGAAAGGTGAGAGCAGCAACAGTTGGCAGGGTATTCTTCCCGATGCAGAAGGCCACTTCCTGAAGGGGACCCCACTTCAATTCTTTTGGCTTTCTTCTGAGGGAGGCGTAGAGGGGGCCAAGAATGGCAGCAATCGCTGGCAAGGACCAGTGATAAGCGTTCGTCCTGACCAAGAATTCTTGTAGTGCTTTGACGGTCAAGGTTGCGGGAAAGTTGTGAACAGCTGATGCCATCTTAGGTATGGGGTGGACTCCTTCAGGAGTGATGTGGTGACTTGGTAGTAACGTCCTCGCACAGCGATTGCCAGACTGGGGTTCAAGTTCTGCTCAAACTCGTTAGTTCCTTTGGTCACTACAACCTCGTCATCCTTGTGAGCTAAGGATGGTGTGTTTGGTGGAGCCAATAGGTCAATCTGCTGAATCATCAGCACACCTTGCCTGGACCTCCCTGGTCTCAGTCTGGATGGAGAGGGGGTGTATGCTGATATGTATATTTGGTCAGTCTCAAGGGCATTGACCTGCTTGATAGGGTAATGTCACTCTCCCTTGCATCTGCCATTCATAAGAGGCCTTTAAACCTTTAAGAACGATACTTCATTGGCGCCAAAGGTACACTTGTTATACCGGATTACAAGACTATTCTGTTGCAGAGCAAGCGAAGCCTTTTGGTCACCCAATGGTTATTGAGAGCGATAAAAAACCTTAGCTATACGAGCGGCTGGCGATGGTGAGTACTGCTCCAGGAGGCATGTTTTGAGGGCATCATACGCTATTGGGACGTATCCCTTGGTCGCAAAGCCAATCAGAAATTACCAGGAAAGTGTCTTTGCGTATCGCTGCGAGGTAATATTCTGCTTAGCTACTTGAGCAAGTCACGCCCTTGATGCAAAACTTATGAGTGCTTAGAAAAAAAAATGAATTCTACAACCATACGTGACAATGCACCTTATAAAGCGTAGACCAGTTCAAGTGGGTTATAATTATAGAAAAATAACACATTACAATAACATAAGAACCGAGCTACTATACATAAAGGAAAATCGCACTATCAGTACTGGTGAAAGATAGTTTCATTAAAAAAATAATGATATAGCAGCACTGCTAGCATTATTGTTGAGCAATTATATGGTTCTTACCAAGATTGCACTCTAATGTGAAAGATCTCTTTCATGATTTCATCAAAGGTGACCTTAAAACAAAGCAACGTTGCAACTGAAATATCATTATAGAAAGTTTTTAGAATTATCCAGAAATTAAAAAGCATTATTGGTTTGTAGGGTATATTATACTTTGATATTCTAATAAATTTCCGGACGCTAATTATCATCTTAATAGAAAAACAAATGAAAATTTAATTTGCGTAAAATTGGGTTCTAGTGAGTTTTATTACGTGTGATTGAATACGATAGACAAGTAAAAGGAAATATAGTTTTTTATACTTTGATTTTGATTCTTGCTGTCTTTTCTTATGTTTCTATCTAAATCCATTGAAGTGAAGGATGGAATTGTAGAATCTGCGTGCTGATAGTTTTCTCTCTCTCTCTCTCTCTCTCTCTCTCTCTCTCTCTCTCTCTCTCTCTCTCTCTCTCTCTCTCTCTCTCTCTCTCTCTCTCTCTCTCTCTCTGATATATTCAGTGTTTTTTATTGTTAAATGCCATTGTTTATTTTTTTTAAATTCTGTCGCATCAACCATATACTTCGCATGAATAACCTATTCGGAAAGGGTTTTAAGGGGCATAACTGGATTAGTCATTACTTGATTTAGAAATTATACCTTACCTTAATTGCTTCCTTTTTCTATATACCGTCTAAGTAAATGGAACTTTTACAGAATAAATGCGAATATTGCAAAATGAAGTTTTGTTATTTTAAGGCGAGTAAAAATGTTGAGGAAATCTTCGTATTGTAATGTGTCTTTGAAATTGATCATAAAACCTCTATTGAGAGGCTGGAAAGATATAAGATAATCAGTCACCAAATACGAAATAGCAAACCTCTAGAGATCTCATATTGCAGCAGCAATGCATCTTGTTACAAAGAATTAAAATCCACGTGGGTTGAAGTGTATTGAATCGTTTATGTTTAGATTTATCTCAAAAACTTTAAAAAGGTGATCGCCCATCGTTTCAAGGCTTAAATATTTTTACGAAAAGGATACATCAACCTGATGGATTCACTGAATGGGAATGTAAGCATAATACTTTATCTCTCTCTATCTCTCTCTCTCTCTCTCTCTCTCTCTCTCTCTCTCTCTCTCTCTCTCTCTCTCTCTCTCTCTCTCTCTCTCTCTCTCCAACCCAAATACATTTTATTGTTGTAGTTGCCATTTCCCTTGATTTTAGCACAGTATCCACGTCTTCAAGTTTGAAATTATTTGTGATCACAAGAAACGTAAATTGATGACTACTTAGTAGGTCTGTTTGATAAGAAAAAAAAAAAATTATCTCACGTTAGGCTTTCAGTCTAATAATACTTGCCCAAAACTATGAGGTTGATTTTTAGTCATTTGATAATCAATTGTTATTTTATTTCAATAAACTTGCATTTTTATGGAACACATTAAAAGAGTCAATATTTATTTCAAGATAGAAATACTTCCAATAATGATACGGCAAAGGCTCCTTCCTCCCTATTTAATGTTCGTGGCTCATGGTTAAAGCTGTTTCATTTCTTAAAAACAAGATTTACGCTATTTAAACGTTTCACAAAATCATTAAAGTTGTTTCCTGAAGCGAACCTCGCACAAGAAGCAACAGTCTAAATGAAAATTGTTTAGGGAAATATGAACGAATACCAACTATGCATTTCATTGCAATATTTTTTTCATTGCAAATAATCGTTTTTTGTTTCAGTTGTTAATCATTAAAGCATCCACTCCTTTATTTGTTTTTCGTCTAGAGAGCCTCAGTTTCTAATTCCCCTCTGTTTGCTTTTCATTTTCCCCTTCTTTCTTTTATCTCCTCTATTTAGTCTTTATCTTTACCCACGTTCCGTAATGCTTGACCCCTCCATCTGCTCTTTTTAATGCCGTTACTTTTTTAATGTTAAACGTTTCCTTGTTTCTCTTTTTTTCTTTTTTCTTTTTTACCCATTATGTTCTCCGTTTTCTATTGGAAAAGTAAAAATAGTCTCATATCCTTTATGATATAAACTCTAGGTGAGTATAATTTTATAGTCCATTTTTTCTTTAACTATGTAGGGTTTGATATATAGAAAGGATGGAGGATGATATTTGGATAGAGCAATGTGCAATTCCGGAGTGTTAGTAGGGAATAATAGAGTTTTGTATAGATAGAGCTACAGAATGTAGATGGACAGGATTGATTGATTGATTATGACATCTAAGGTCATTGACACCGAGGTCTTACAGGAAAAGAAGGTCCTTGATATCTTGGAAGATGGAAACTAGATGTGAATTATACAGTGAGGAATGGTTTTTGGTGTCTGAACATGGTGCACTTTCGTTAACAGGACAGCCACATCATTATATGATGGTCCATGAATACTGTTCCTCACTGACAAATCAGCTCTCTTCTTGGCTTCATGAACCACTCTCCGTCCCACCATCTCGTCTAATAAGATAACTCTATGACAGCATTGAGAGTCGGTCATTGCACTCCTGCATAACAATTATCAGGTAATTCACTAATCATTTTAGTCCATTATGGTTAACCGAATGTTTTCAAAATAAGTACATTACTTGAATTACCCTACAATCTCTTGATACAAAGACATCAGGGTTTCTTTAAGATGTATCTTTATACATTGGATACTGGATAGTAATTGAGACGAAGGCCATGACATTTCCTTCGAGATTTTTTGGAAGTCCTCTGTCGGGATGCCATCTGGTATATATCGAAGTATCCCTTACCCTTTAACATTGGGCTGTTGATCAAATGTGTGAGTTTATGCCCTTGCAAAAGCAGTCATCTCACCCTAATAATTTCGCATGGCAAGGACTTAGTTCTTCCTTCTTTGAGGAAATAAAAATATCGTCGTCAGTTGCGATGGACGGTTATTAGATGTGCAGTATATGTAAATGAAGAAGGGTTGCTCGAAACCCTAATGATCAACCTTTTGTTTAGGTATGAGGAATTGCTAATGCTGAGTACATGGGGTTTATGCAGATTAAATATTAATGATACTGTAATTCATATGTGGGTTTTCTATCGAGCTATTCCTGTTACTGGAAGTGGCTTAATTAGACAGACACTCAGACTTGCACACACCACAAATGGGATTTGATATCGGATTTTATAAGATTTCTATACTCTTTGATTAATTACATATAAGAATATATGTTAAGTATACAAGTGTTGAATTTTTAATTTACTTAAAATTGAAGAGACAAAAATGAGTTATTAGTATGATAAGGAGTTTTAGAAAGGATAGATATTGGTTTGAATTGAAACATAGATGGGTTTCACTTATTATTCCTTTTAAAACGCCATAAAAAGGATTTTCTTTCATTCTTCCAGTAATTTGTTTCTGATTTACATTCTCCTTTTAGGGAAGGTTTTATTGTCGATAGGTGATTGTCTGAGACAACCAAGGAACATTGCAAGCAAGAAACGGAAGTTATTGCAAAAGATGAATTTAGGCAAATAAAGTAAATTGATACGGCGCAAATGAAGAATAAAATAAAAGTAATGACAATAGATGAATTAAAAAAATAAGCAAATTGAAATAGGTCGTTTAAAGAATTAAGTTTTTTTTCTGTATTCGATACATGCATATTTGTACATAGAATTAAGGGGAGTAGACAAGAAATGTAAATTCTTACGTCAAGTTACGACGAAATATCACGAAACGATATCAGTCTAACGGAAATAAAGTAAAAGCAGGAATTTCTTTCCTAGAAGTTAGTGAAAATAGTTGTGCATTACTCCCGAGTGTTAAAGAGCCATCCTAATGTATGGTAACCTCATTTTACTTCCAAGTTGTTTATTTTTTATTTTTTCTGTTCCTAATGGCGGAGGTCATGTAAATTTGGTCGTATTAAGACTTAAAGTTGAATATTCAACTGTCTATAGTTGTTAATCATTTCCTAATTATATAATCAATACGAATAAGAAGAAAATATCACCTGTAAGTTTTACCCTCTGAAGATGCGCGACCAAAATGTAAGTTAATTTTTTCTTTATGTTCAGATGTTATTCTATATTCGGCACAACATCAATAAGTCTTGTATCTTCATATCTATTTTACATTGCTCCCACATCCAAATATTTCTTTTTCACTTTAACACTTTCCTCAATGTTTTTCATAACACATTTTCAGCTTTATTTCTTTCCCTTCCTTGAATTGTTCTGTTTTCCCGACACCCTTTCCTGCATATTTTTCTTTTATTTTTCCATTTCTGTACCTATTTCGTGTTCTGCAATTGTATTATTGCTTATTAGTTTTTCTTTATTTTATTTCATGATAAATAATGTGAATTCACGAAAAGAGTTTAATTTTCTTAATCATTATCAATCGCTTAAACAGATTCATTATGTTATGCGGATTTTTTTTTCTTTTTTTTTCTTTTTTTTTGTTTTTTGCTGAAATAAGTCAATATTATGATTAATTTATCCTACTTTATAGGAATTAAAATTTTGGCAAACTAAGTCACGTGATATATTTTATTTTTTATTAAGGTTAATTAGTGTTCACTGTTCCCCCATGCTCTTTTATTGCATAAATTTGAAATGTAATTTGTGTTCCTAAAATAGCAAAAGGAATACTTGCACCCTCTCTCTCTCTCTCTCTCTCTCTCTCTCTCTCTCTCTCTCTCTCTCTCTCTCTCTCTCTCTCTCTCTCTCTGTTGTTTCATTCTATGGGTATCTATTAGTAATAACAGCACTTTCATTGTTTTTAAATGGCTTTTTCCAGGAAGGATTGGCTAGACCAAGACCTGGCTAGACTTTTCTATCACACCAAAAAATTGTTTTTTTCTAATTGTATACTATGTTCTGTACTTCTTCTATATATCTATTAATTTATACGAGTTTCAGAATCCAGAACACTGGGTCTTTGTAAGAATATATCATTTAGAATATATCTTTTGTGAACTAATTGTGATGCAAAGTGAATAAGTTATTCTCTAGTGATAGGGAATAAATTCATTTAATTTGAATACCTTATGGTAACTTATTTGCAATGGAAAATCCCCCTTTCCATTTGGATGAAAGGTATATTTCTTAATAAGAGTACTTTCCCATAAGGTTTGTACATTCCCTCTTTCTGAGTTCATTTGGTAAGCAATTTTCATAAAGTAATTTCTTATGTCCCTTTCCTAATGCCATCGTTACTCAGAACAGTTTTTTGATAAAATGATAGTTCTCCAATAGTGTTTATCAGATGAACTTCCTATGTCTGTGCGTTTTTTATTTGAATTGAACGTTCCATTAAAATAACTTTTATCTTTCAATTAAGACATACTGCCAAATCGATCTGCTGACTCAGGCGACCATTACATCCCCAGAAGAATGAGATCAGCATTTATATGTCTGACAGCATTCGACCTCATTTGTGAAAGGACATTGCCGGGAATTTCCTTTGTGCGTTATCGTCTCATTAACTTTTAGTAATTGCTTGTCCTTCTTCCTTCTCATCTCTGGAGTTATGGGCCATCATTTGTTCCACGTCAGCAATATTTCAAGGGCCATTGAGACGTTTTATTTTCTCTGATAACCCAGTCGACTTAATTCTATGCATTTACCCTTCATTTCAAAAGCCATATCGCGAATGTCATGCTTTTAAGGACTCTTAAAGAATGTTCTTTCTGGAAACCTCTCTCGCAGATGAAATCTTTTATTCTTATAATTGGCTAACATAAGAAAGGAAATTATACATTACTTGTATATCCTGATGTGTAATTTTTTTTCGTGTCTTTTCTGTATCTAAACGTTCAACATATGGTAATCTTCCCTAACTCCCATCACGTTTTTGGGAGTTGGAGAGCCGCTCAAAGTTTTATAGGTTTCTTTAGTTCACAACTTACGTCCATGTGAGCTGCGAAGTCTGGTTTTGGAGGGATCTATAAGTCTGCAAGCAGAGTTATTAGCAGCTAAAGCCTTGTCCTTCCTGGTCCTATCTTGTATCCAGAAGGTTTTAGTCATTAATCGTATTTTTATATGGTCACTCTTTAGGACTTTCTTAATCGACATATAAACCAATCGAGAGTTTTTATTTTTTTTTTTCATTTTTTTATTTTTTTATTTTTTTTTTTTTTTGTGGGGGGGGGCACCCTTCTGAAATGCTTTTCCCTTCATATCACGTCAGCTGTAACCACCACCGCATCTTCCCCAAAAATAGAAATTACTTTTGATCTCAGTTAACTTCTTCGTTTCGTAAACTTTTGCTGCCTACAGATGTATTTAAACGTAATCCTATCTGTTTCATAACAGTAATGAATTACTTGTTATGTTTATTACTTTTCCTAATTATTCGGCATTTTCCATCTTTGATTTTCACTCTTTTATAAAGATATGGAGAGTTTACAACCAAAATACAAATTCTCGTCATGCATGTCCACTCAGGAAGTACAGTTTCTCTGTTTAATTCCAACGCTAAATTTTATTAACAATTGGCCTTCCTATTTGAAGAATGTCTGTCATTGTACAACTTATCATCTACTCCCATATCTTTCTATAGTCTTAATTCATACTCAAAGCACCTTGTGTCTCTTTCGGTAAATGATAACACATGTCCTTCTAAACCTACAACACAGCGACTAGAGTCAAAACTGGGGGGTAACCAAGCAATAAATCAAGATTTGTGCCTAAGCTTAAAGCGTACCCGTGCTAGAGCTGACATCGGGTGGGATAGAACGGTACCTGACACTATTCGTCATCTGTTTCAGCTATCAGTATCTCAATGTTTAACACAGGACCGGATTTATATGGGGACATAAGGGCAGTTGCCCCCCCCCCCCCCCCCGACTCAAAAAATATAGTTGGGAAATTAGCGAGATATTGGGATAAATGTATTTTCTGAACCAGGGCACACAACTCCCGTAACATAATGAGAAATTTTTATTTTTTTCATCTGTCTTTATTTTCTTTATATATTATAATGGTTAAATATGTAAAAGGTGCCATTAATGACATTAAGTTACGGTAACAGGCAGTTAAACAAACGCCAGCGTATGATAAAGTATAATCTGTATGATTAGCATTTTCATTGTGATCCAAATTTGAAACGTTAGCCTGTAGTTCAAAATTGCTAATATCCAAATGTCGCCTACAATATCGTGGCATTCAGTGACTGTTACCCTAACGCAGTGTTGCCCAAGTACGGAGAAATCGCCAAACATTTTGTATTGTAATGCAACGTAAATTTTATGGAAAGGAAAAGTTTACTCTAAAACAAATTAATAGTATTTTGATTACAGTTAGGTTTTAGGTAATCCCACACGTACAATACTTGTTTTCAGCTAAGAAAACCCTGGTATATAGGGGTTGTGAAGAGAGCATAGGATCCAAGCATAATGGGAACATTTCTAAATCATGCCCTGGTTTCACGCCAATATATATTTTCAATTAAAAACCTCCTTCACTCCAACCATTGGGAGGTTTAAAGCAATTTTGTTTTTTCAAGGAAAAAAAAAAATTGGTTTTTAGTCATTTTTGTACATGATTCCTTGGGCTTACTTGCGTAAACCCTTTTCTTTCTCCACCCAGCCCAGTCCCTGATGTTTGATAAATTCCTCTGAAATATCAAATATCTTCACCCATTGATCGTGCTTCATCACCGTTTCTATCATTCTCAGTTGACCATTAAATCAAGATATCTATGATTCATGAATTTCCTTTTTCTGTTCGTGACTAGCCTTTAAGATCATTTTAAATTTTTCTTCTGTTTATGAAGTATTTAATCTCAAGTTCGAAACCAATTCGATTTTCTGCATATTGATTATTGCGTGTTTTTGCTTGCTATAGTATTTATTTTCCCTTACTGATAGAGTAATTTCGGAGCACTTCTCAAAATTATCTTCTATGTTTAATCCATCCTACAGATCTTGGGTATCCAAAGCACTCATTCAAGTCAATATCTCTTGAATATTTGTAGTTTGTGTAAGAAAAATCCAGATGAACTATTCTATGTTGTTTATACGCTAAAGATATATCATATAAAATATATTATATTATATTATTCTATATTATATTATATTATGATACCACTACAGTATACAGTATATTGTAATGTGTATATTACTGTATATTATATTATTTTATATTACATTCTATTACCGAAGAGACCCTTGCTGACTGTCCTGATAAAACTGTGAACTTTAGGGAATATTCTCAACGCGGAAGAATGTCAGTATCCGGGAATTTCAAGTTTGTAAAGTATGCTGTATGTGGTTTGAATAAGTAAATAGTTCATCTTGTATATATAATTGAGAGAGAGAGAGAGAGAGAGAGAGAGAGAGAGAGAGAGAGAGAGAGAGAGAGAGAGAGAGAGAGAGAGAGAGAGAGAGTATTAAAGTTTCAATCTTAAGGTGCAAAACTATCTGAAATTTTAGAAGCCGGTAAGCATTCGTAACAGTCATGAATTAAGAATTTTCACAGTCCCCTTATCAGTAGAATAAATAAACCACAAATAGAGTTAGTGTGCAAGAACATAAGTCTTGGAAACTCCAACAACTGCCCCACAGTCCAACACATCCTCTCTATTGTAGTCTAGAACTGCATCTGCTGCTCTTGTCATAACTTACCATGTACATTCCCTGTTACACACCCTGTTAAAAACTCTTTATATCTATACCATTCACATAAACATCAATTTACATATACGCTTACATATATATATATATATATATATATATATATATATATATATATATATATATATATATATATATATATACATATATTTATATATGTATATATACACAGTATGTATATATACATATATATATATATATATATATATATATATATATATATATATATGTGTGTGTGTGTGTGTGTGTGCGCGCGCGCGTTGTGTAAGCGTGCGCGTGCGTGTGAGCGTGCTTGTAAGTATTGTACTCTTCATTCTATTATTATTCGAATCATATTATTAGTATGAAAAATGAATGTTAGAAACACAGCTCTCTTTCGGACAATTATTGATTTTACTTTAAAAGTATTTAAATGCATTAACATGAGAAAACCAAGCGACTTAAAAGCCTTTCGTAAAGATGATGTATATAAGCTAAATGAGCTTTTCATCAGCGCCCTTTCAAATCAGGTAATTGGCTTAACTGAGACTATATCCGGTACTTTGTCGTTAACGTATAAACTTTGTTCGGGAAAGGAAAATGAGTCATTAGTTTTACTTGTACAATCTGTTTATCAAGAATAACTTTTCCAGATGTAGTTGTGTGTTGAATGCAAAATTAAATTTTGGATCAACAGTGAATAAGATATTTCTATTGTTGTGTATTGATTATCACGTGAGTAATGCTCTCCTTTGCTTATATTGCAAACTCGACTTCTTTTCTGTTCTTTCTCCTCGAGTTCAAAAAGAATGATGAGATATTCCCTTGATTTACAAATCAAAAATTTCTGAACCTGCCACGAAACAAGTTTTGTCACAGTGTCATTTTCCAGTCGTCCATGTTATTAAATCATTGAACGTTCACCTTGCAAGTGTGCTTGCCTTTGTTATTGCTTCTATTTCAACGCAATATATACTCTTCGTGTTAGAGTCTCTTCTGTTCTCTGCTTAAACGTAATTAGATATTCAATCCTTCTGATTGTCGAGGAATCCTGAGAACTTGCAATGAAGCCAACCTTAAGGAATCTAGATCGCATCCACGTGTACAGAAAATATCAGTTCACCGGTTCACCAGAATCCAAAATCACTCTGTTGACGATATTTTGTATTTTATTTTATCATCTGCAATCTAGTAATTTTATCAAAATAAGGGTTATCTTCAAATGCCTTGATATTCAGTTTCCTTTGTGTAATACCCGTCTCCCCCAATGATTTTATTACTGCAATAAAACTCATTTATTTTTAAGTTAAATTGTTTATCCATTTGGAACTCCTCGTTCCTCAAACTAGCATATACAGTATATCTTTCTTTTAACTTTTAGTTATTTCATTTTCTCTTTACTGTTGTGCTTTTATTTCTAGCATAATTGCCATTTCTGTTTTCTTTTCCTTTTCTTTTTTTCATGAACATACTGACCTTCCGGTTTTGGTCTGTATATTCAACGTTCATATTTTTCTTCGAAGCTTTTATTCACGCTTTTCTTAATCGAGTTCATTTCGTCTCTCATTATCCGTAATTGTGAGAGTTCCACTCATTTCATTTTCATATTCATTCGAGCTGGAAACTTCTCATGCAAGATACACTGTCGCTAACAGAAGAAAATATCGAGATGAAGAAATATTTTATTTAAAGAGGAAGGACAATATAAAGAAAAAATTCAAAAATTCATTTTTCGTTTCCATTTAGATATTACACAATTAACCACAGACTATGCAAAAATAGGTCACAATATTATGGATATTCCTTTTATTTTTCTCTTTATAGGAAGTTTTATTATAATTATTTTCGTACATTGCCTTACTCGATGGAAAAATACATTTATACCTAACCACAACTCACTTTATTCACTTTAATGGAAGAATTTCTTTTCGCTGTTAATTACTCCAAAGAGTAAGGATTACATTGCTGCCTTCACGCCCCCCCCCCCCCCCTTTGAAACATGGCATAGATTCATTTCATAACGTTTTCTAGCATTCTTTTGTTTAATCCCTTGCCCATTCTTCTTATCGCTAAGAGCCAGGTCTCTCCTTTCTCGCCAGTTCTTTTGTCTCAAAGCTGGACAATATTTCAATGGATTCAGGGACTTTCACTCGGTGCGTTCTTCATTCTTTTTCTTCCCCTGAGTTTTTTTCTGGTTCGGTTTGCAGTAATTGTCTTTGACTTCCAGTCCTTCTTTCTTACAGTGTTCGTATTTCCTGCAGAAGAGCTCTCGTGTCATGATATTCTGTTTTATCTATGCAATCCTTGTTATTCATGCACGGTGTTCTTCCATATTGTGTTTATGTTACAGCTTGAGTATTATTAAACAAGCTTCAAAATGGGAATTTCATTTATTCTATTTGGATACTTTCCTTTTTTAAGTACGTAATCATTCTCTTGCGCCATAGGGTAGATTAACATTCCTTTATAGCCAAAATTCATTATTCTTGCGTAATGATACTCAGAATAGATTAAACCACAGAGTAATTCTAATGTTGATGTTTTTGATTCATTGGTGTTTGATAATTATTGAGCTATTTGTTAATAACATCACTTATCATTTCAATACCGTGTATAGTCAAGACTATTTTTTTTCTGAAATATAATTGCAACGTAGGTTTTCAGATTATTTTTCCACTTTAAGTAATTAAGTCTACGGCATTTGTAACTAAATTTAGAAGATTTCGGTTTTATGTAATTCAGAAGCCTTTTCAATTTTGCCTTCTCTCGTTATACATGAGATGCTCTTAAAATAATTTTTTGTTTTTTTATTAAAAGGAATCATATATCGAGTAATTTAAAGAGGAATTTCCCCAATTAAGATCAATATCGATCAGTCCTTTTAATGGTAAGAATAACAAAGGATTGCATGTACAATAGAGCACAGATCTTTCTAATTTATTCCATATATTTCCTAATTTATTTACCTTGTGGCATTTGTCTATTTCTGCAAGTTCTCGTTTTCTAAATCCTAGCTTGCCAAGAAAGACTTAACTAAGCAGATTAATTTTTAAACTCTCATTATCAGAAATAATGATCTCTCACTCTTGAGCCTCTGTGTACTCGAATTTATATTTTTTGGAAGAAGTTGTAGTCTTTTTGAAGGTGATTTAATTCTCACTATCCTTTATGTGTAAGGATGTAGTTGTCATTTAATTGTTATTTCATATGCTTCTTTTCAACATAAACTAATTTGAAAGAGTACCTATGTAACCACCATCTGTATGGTCGTCAAGAAACGATGATCATGAATTCTCTCCATGGAAAGTGTGTTAAATGCTCACCTTTGAGTATCTCACCTCTAGCTTAATCTGTACCGCTCACTCTCCATTCTCGTGGATTGTGACGGCACTTATTATTATTATTATTATCATTATTTGCCAAGCTACAACCCTAGCTAGAAAAGGAGAATGCTATAAGCCCAGGGGCTCCAACAGGGAAAATAGCCTAGTGAGGAGAGGAAACAAGGAAAAATAGAATATCTTAAGCAGAGTAACATCAAAATAAATATCTCCTATATAAACTATAAAAAACTTTAACAAAACAAGAGGAAGAGAAATAGGATAGAACATTGTGCTCGAGTGTACTCTCAAGCAAGAGAACTCTAACCAACAAAAATAAACAGTGATAGAACCTTGTGCATGGGGCGAGCAACATTGTATATATAGATATACTCTAGACAAGGTTCGGTTATTAGTAATAAATGGCAAAGACATTACTTAAAACAATAAATCCAAGTGCGGACTAAATTATCTTTATACATGAAGTCCAATAAATCCGTGAATGTCAGCAAAGCCCCGAAGACTATTTTTGCCGTTCTGAGAAAAACAGAACAAAACAGAAACAAGTTCTGGACGTAAGATAAAAAAGTTTACAAACTGTCTTCAGTAGATCTTGGTAGAACGTAAAGGCAGAATTTTTGTTTTTCTTTTCTGAATTAATTGTTTGTCTTGAATCTCCTCAAGAGATGGTTTACTGGAAGGACCTCTAATTTATGTTACAATATTAACACATATTTTTTGGCATACTGCATTTTACAATTTCCCCTAAAAGTAATTATTTTTTTTTTCAATAGTAATGCACCGAACAGAGTCAAATAGGCTATGAAGTTCTTTTTTATTCTAGTGTAAAAATCTTCCGTCTCAAAACTGAGTCTCTCTCTCTCTCTCTCTCTCTCTCTCTCTCTCTCTCTCTCTCTCTCTCTCTCAGCTTGCTTGGTTATCATGATTACTCCA
This sequence comes from Palaemon carinicauda, assembly GCF_036898095.1. Classification (NCBI taxonomy): domain Eukaryota; kingdom Metazoa; phylum Arthropoda; class Malacostraca; order Decapoda; family Palaemonidae; genus Palaemon; species Palaemon carinicauda. Next base: position 137,309,490 of record NC_090730.1, read on the forward strand.
TCTTGATCATCTTTTGAAGTTCCGTGCAACTCTCTCCGTCATCCTCTTTGCTCATACTATGAATCCTGTGATCATTATATTTTCGAAAGAAATCTTCCTCCCTTTCCTAGACTATTGGCATTCTGTCTCCTCCGCAGAAACATCGTTTGACATTTCCTTTGTGTATCATCATCTTGTATGAACTTTTAATGAATCTTCTCTCCTCTCCTCCGACGTCTTCTCGAGATATTGATAGATATTTTCTCCCGTGCTTTTATCCTTCTATTAGCCTTTGATGAGTGTCTGGTCTTTTCACCGTCTTTTAGAATCTCCACAACCAATAAACCTTCTTCTTCTTCTTCTTCTTCTTCTTAGAGAGAGAGAGAGAGAGAGAGAGAGAGAGAGAGAGAGAGAGATAATGCCTCCTCGTATCACCTACCTCCTCTTATGATAATCCTGTGACGAGCCGAGAGAAGGTTGTGACTCAAAGGCAAGATGAAAGGAACTGAGTAACTTTATTACAGAACATCCGTTTATATATACATAAACTCCAGGCAAAAGGGCATAAAAGACATAACAGGAAATTTCATGTTCAACCGACACCGCATTGGTTAACAGTTAACGGTGAGAAAAACAGACATGTTATTTCAGGTCCTTATCAGTGCGAGGGGAGAGCGAAGTTACAAGCATAATATATACACAAAATTAAATGTCTTTACTATGTACGATCGTTTGACACACGGTTGGTACATGGCTTCCACCCCTAAAAATGACATACTGTACATGTTAAATAGGGCGCCCTGATCTAGAGAGGCGAACTGTATGCGGGTCATCTGGCAGAAGATAAGCAGGTTTTAGACGATTAATGGAAACAGTCTTCTTTGCCACGAATGTTTAGTAGGAATGCTTTCGGACTGCGTCGGATCACAAGGAAAGGGCCCGTGTTAGGGGGCGTTAGCGGTGGCTTGCTGGTGTCGTTGCGTAGGAAGACGTGCGTTGCAGAGTCCAAGTCTGTCGGTGTGTGATGCTTCGCTGGGGGCTTGTAAGTCTGGCGGCATGAAGTAAATTTTCCTACGACGTGACATATGCGCTGGAGATCGTCGGAGGAGGTTGCAGAAGGAAATAATTCGGCAGGGACGACCAACGGGTCGCCATACACCATTTCAGCTGCCGAGACGTCGAGGGCGTCTTTAGGAGTGGTCCTTAGTCCCAGGAGGACCCAGGGAAGCTGAGTAAACCAGTTGGAATCCTTGCAGCGGGACGTTAAAGCTGCTTTGAAGGTGCGATGAAAACATTCAACCATTCCATTGGCAGCAGGGTTGTAGGCAGTTGTCTGATGTAGGGTGATGCCCAGGAGATTTGCTAATGGTGTCCACAATTGAGAGGTTAAAGTGGTACCCCTGTCAGAAGTAATATGCCCAGGGATATCAAATCTTGCAATCCATCCTGAGAGTAAGGCAGATGTACATGAGGCGGACGTTGCAGTTTCCATGGGAATGGCTTCAGGCCAACGAGTGGGTCGGTCGATGACGGTAAACAGGTCATCGTGTGATGTGGGTAGGGGGCCTACAACGTCGACATGAATGTGAGCAAAATGATGCTGAGGTTGAGGAAAGGTGCCCACTCCTGAATCCCTGTGTCGATGTACTTTGGAAGTTAGGCAAGAAGTACAGGCGCGGACCCAATCCTTAGCATCCTTAGAAATGCCGTGCCAAATGAACTTCCTCTTCAGCAGCTGTGCAGTAGAACGGCATGAGGGATGTGAAAGGCTGTAAATGAAATCAAACACCTGTCAGCGCATGGGAGCAGGAATCCAAGGTCGCAGTCTACGAGTACTGATGTCACAGAGGAGGGTGGTGTTGGAGTCGTCGAGGGGGATGTCTTCCCAACGGAGGGATGTGCAGGATGTCCTACATGCTTGATACTCTGGATCCTGTCGTTGGGCTTTAGCTAAGGCGTTGTAATCTAATCCCAGTTGAACGGCAGCCAACGTGTTTCTTGACAGTGCATCGGCAACGGGATTCATTTTCCCAGGGACGTGTTGAAGGGTGCAATTGTATTCAGCCATGGCGGAGAGATGTCGGCGTTGACGGGCGGACCAGGCGTCAGACTGTCGAGTGAAGGCGTGCACCAGAGGCATGTGGTCTGGGCAAATGACGAAAGGCGTACCTTCTAAGAAATGGCAAAAGTGACGGACAGCCAAGTACACCGCCAGCAATTCGTTATCGAAGGTAGAATAACCCGATTCTACCTTGGACAGTTTTCTGCTGAAGAAGACCAATGGGCGGGGTCAAGCCGTTGACCACCTGTTCGAGTACTACACCAATAGCGACGTTGCTGGCATCGGTGGAGAGAAGTGGAGGGGCATGTGGGATGGGAAAAGTGAGAGCTGCAGCAGTGTATAGGGCCTTCTTTGCATTGCAGTAAGCCGCTTCTTGAAGGGGACCCCACTTCAGGTCTTTTGGCTTGCCCTTGAAGGAGGCGTAGAGGGGAGCAAGAGTGGTGGCAATGGCTTGCAGAAAACGGTGATAATAGTTGATCATGCCCAAGAGTTCCTGCAGAGCTTTGACGGTCGAGGGCGTGGGGAAGTTCTGAACGGCTGCTACCTTCTCAGGGAGGGGATGGACTCTTTCAGGAGTGATGCGGTGCCCTAATAATGACACGTCGGTGGCGCCAAAGATACACTTGTCATACCGGACTACAAGGCCTTTTTGTTGCAGGCGGTCGAGCACGATGTGCAGGTGACGGAGGAGTTCCTCTTTTGAGGAGGAGAACACAAGTATGTCGTCCACATAACATACACAGAAGGGTAGGTCCCCTAAAATGCCATCCATGAGACGTTGAAAAATGGCCCCAGCATTATGAAGGCCAAAACAGGAGTATTTGAAGATGTATGTACCAAACGGAGTGGTGATGGTGATCTTGGGGATGTCTTCTGGGTTCATAGGCATCTGATAATACCCCTTCAGGAGGTCGAGCGTGGAGAAAACCTTCACTTTGTGCAGGTAGGAGGTCACGTCGGGGATGTTTGGGAGGGGGTAGTGATCCGGTTCTGTTTGCATGTTCAGGCGCCTGTAATCCCCACACAGACGGAGGAAGCCATCTTTCTTGAGAACGATGTGTAAGAGTGACGACCATGGGCTGGAGGCCTTTTGGCAAAGGCCCATTCCCTCCATTTCGGTGAACGTCTGTTTGGCGGCTGCCAATCGTTCCGGTGCCAGACGTCTGAATTTTGCAAAGACTGGGGGTCCCATCATCTTGATATGGTGATAAATACCGTGGTTGGCAGGAGCCGTGGGTGTTTGGTGAAGTTCTGGATGGAAAACTTTCGGGTACGGCATGAGGAGGTGTGCGTAGGCATCTGTGGGTGCGCTGATGTGGAGAGCGAGATTGGAGGGGGTGGGTTGAAGAAGTGTCGACAAGTACGAGTCTGCGGTGACCAATCGTCGGTGGGCGACATTGACCAGAAGGTGGAAATGAGAGAGAAAATCTGCACCAAGGATTGGTAATGTGACATCAGCAACGAGAAACTAAATTAAATTTACTGTTTCCAAACGATAATGTGAGGTTCTCGTAACAACAGGTGGGTATCGCAGATCTGTTAGTAGCTACCAGGCGGACGTTGGCAGACGTAGACAGACTACGTCGTGTCCTGAAGAGTTCCCTTGGCAAAAGAGAACGATAAGCACCCATGTCTACCAAATATCGCACTCCCGTTCCTGCATCATGTTAAAAGAAAAGATTAGAATCACGGGAGGCCACCGCCACGAGTGATGGCCTACTTCCACTTTTCTTCACGACTGCCCCGAATCTGTAGTGGTAGTAGCAAAACTGCGGCCAATTGGCGGTATTAAGTGGCTGTAGAAGTCGTTGGTTGGGGCGACGAGCGAGTGGTTTGGTGATGGGTGGCTTTGTCACCGCTCAGGCTCGTCACGGGGTAGGCGTGTATGTCCTACGGCATTCACGTCAGGTTTGGTTGATGTTGAATAGGCGTCCTCTTTGTCAGGAGTAGAGGTGTTGATGGAGGTCTTGAAGGTCGTGAAGTGGCTGTCCATAAGGGTGTCGGCTTTGGTCATAAAGTCTTTTATTGGTAAACTATCGACATCGGGTATGACAGCGCATACAGGTTCGGGTAAACGGTGTATCCAAAGGGCACGAAGTAGGTTCACCTCATAAGGAGAGCCGTATGCGGCAGGTTGCAGGCGAGCGATACTGGTCATTTCCCTGAGGGCGAGCGAAGCTCTTTGGTCCCCCAATGGTTGTTGAGAGAGCTGAAAAAGCTTTGCTGTACGGGCGGCTGGCGACGGAGAGTAATGCTGCAGAAGGTATGTTTTGAGGGCACCATATGCTATTGGGTTGTCTCCTTGTTCACAAAGCCAGTCGGATATTTCTGGGAAGGTGTCCTCGGGTATCGCCACGAGAACATAATCTGCTTTGGTGGTTGAGCGAGTCATGCCCTTGATGCGGAACTGGACTTCTGCACGCTGAAACCAAGCAAACACCTCTCTGCTGGCGAACAAGGAAAGTTTCAATGGGGCAGCGCCAACTTCCGGGGAGTCCGCCATAGTACCAATGATGGAGTGGCGGGGGGGGGGGAGGGGTGGAAGGCAGGAGGAGCAAGTCGACTTCCGGGGTCACCAATGTGACGAGCCTAGAGAAGGTTGTGACTCAAAGGCAGGATGAAAGTAACTGAGTATCTTTATTACAGAACATCCATTTATATATACATAAACTCCAGGCAAAAAGGGCATAAAAGACATAACAGGAAATTTCATGTTCAACCAACACCGCACCGGTGAACAGTTAACGGTGAGAAAAAGACATGTTATTTCAGGTCCTTATCAGTGTGAGGGGAGAGCGAAGATACAAACATAATATATACACAAAATTAAATGTCGTTACTATGTACGATCGTGTGATACACGGTTGGTACACTCCTTAAATACACTTATAACCTTATGATAACTTTGTTATACTTCGGTGCATTGATGCTATGTCTAGAATTAGTTATAATGTAACTCATCTTTATTGTGAATATAAGCATTTCTCATTATTAGACAATTCCCAAATTCTTTTCCGATTTTAACTTCACAATTATAGTTATTTTTCCCGAATAGTTTTGTACATCTATAGGTACCCTTACCTTTTTTATACTCTTGCTATTTCATATAATAGTATATCATGGAATATTCCGGCTTTTTTATTTTTAATACTATAAAAGCATTTTTGTGTAAAAATTGGTTTTGGCGATTTAGTCCCAAATGCATCAGTTGAAATTTCGAACATCGTGCTATTAGAAAATAATCTTGGAAATCAAAAACGAAAATGTAAACCTTTCTTACACAGATTATAACAGTTCTTTAAAAGTAGTTTACAATATACATTTAATTTTTGGTGTAGGACGAAAATAATGCAGCCCTGTTTAAAATCAAAACCGGTGAAATATCACCTATTACATTTTCGACAAAATATCGTCAAGCCAGCGTGGAGTTACTAGACCTGATGGCCAAGACTTTAATTCTTATAACCTTTAAAGCTTAACAAGCTTCTCCAGATACTAGGGTTTTTTGGTTTATCTACGTATTCTTTCTGGCTTTAGATACGCCATCCGTATAAGTAGTGATCATAAAAAAGGAACTTTGTAAATACTATGATCTTTTTTTTCGTATAAAATTAACTGAAGAGATTAATTTTCCCTCATTTTTCTTTTTCTTTTTTGTGTGTGGGGGTAATTTATAATTCAATTTATGTCCTTTCTTTCTCTCTCGAATTGACATACAGTTATACTGGCATATAATTAATTTCAAATGTATAATCTCACCTTAATGCAGTGGCAATTATTTATCATCCCATATCAAAATAAATTTTTTAAATGTGTGACGATACAATGAAATTAATATATTTTATTTATTTTAAAGATTTACTTCATTTCTTATTCTTTACCTATTTTCATTTGCTGTAAAAATCTCTTGTTATTATACTCATGATTTATGTGGCATATTCGTAGGTAATGAAGTCTTGTAAAAAAAAAGTAAATGAATAAATAAATAAATAAATCTGATCCTAAGATTTCACCAAATGGGACAAAACATAAGTACTTCAGGACATCTTAGGACATGTTTGTCTTCCAAGTTTTCTTCTTTTCCTGTCTATTTGAAATGACTGTATCATGGTTCTTGACGCGAGAATATGCACTTGATATCAGTCAGTTGGTATAACTTTCTTTTAGTCTTCCTGCCCTGAGCCTCCAGTCTGACATTTCCTTTTGTGTTGTAACATATTTGTTTTTACGGTTTCCCGGTTTTTCTTTTTTTGTTTAGACTCCCATTAAGATGCTGAATGGTTGTTCTCTCACCCTCGACATTAAGGATAGATTTTATAATTAAGGATATATTTTAGGCAATAAGCCGACATTGATTATTCACGATAACGAAAAGGTGTGTGGAAATTAAAAATTTTTACTATTCGTGGTTAAGTGTTTATTTTTACTTTTACTTTCTTTTGCTCGCTACTCTGATTAGGCAAGTGTTGCAAATAACTCTCATTGAATGTAATAGACTCAAATACCGACTGTGCTTGGAATTCAATGGAAGGTCTTTTAGCTAATTAAATTAACTTCACGAAAGGAACTTTTTCATCGTCACCCTCGTCTTTAGTGATATAATGCAGACCCCCAAATTTTGTCGTTTGCCTTCACCGAATTGCAAAGTTTGATTCTGGAGACTTTGAAGATTAGCAGCTTGAAAACAGAAGCATCTGTCTTTTGAGACCCGAGAGACCGGATTTTCTTTCGCAGTCTCTCAAAAGTTAACTCCCTCGACTTCGATAAGACTGCTTCATGGGATAGTTTCCAATGGACTTTTTATAAGTGCTTTGGTGCAAAAGGATATTTTAAGTATTATTTTCATTACTTCTACTGATTAAGGTATTTCTCGTTAAACATGACTTTGTGAAGTAGTGGTAATAACAAGTCTTATCTATTTCGATTAATAAAATAAAATTTCTTATAATTCTATTTTAAAAAATCGAGCTTCACCATTCCTTTAGTGACATGTAGCCACATTGAATTAATATTTTCCATATCTGGTTAATTAATGAAAACTATGAGCCTTTATTTCCAAATTACTTTCCATTTGCTGCTCATTTCAGTTTTCATTGTAAAATAATACTTGCTATCATTTTTCAATGCTTAGTTTCGGACCAAGAGTACTTTTATATATATATATATATATATATATATATATATATATATATATATATATATATATATACTGTTTATATATATGTATGTATGCATATACATATATATATATATATATATATATATATATATATATATACGTATATATATATATACATATATATATATATATATATATATATATATATATATATATATATATATATATAACTTTTGACACCAAATCCAAATAAAGGGGACACTTAACATTCGGACACCAAATGAGATCAAAGTTGATTCCGATTCTACTACACATATTCCTGTCGAAGTTTATATCAATTGTCTGTTTATGCTTATTTTATCACCAAATCTCAACATCTAATTTCACTGAAATATTGAGGCAGAAATCGTTATTATTATTATAAGTAATTCTGTTCCGGTAAGAATTATAATATTTGCTGCCTTGTTTTATTAAAGGTGACAGTTGACTTAACCATCGGACACTGAGAGAAATAACAATTTCTGTCGAATTCATATCTAACCTCATCAACCCATATCCACCAAAGTAGCCCTTGTTAAATTTGTACCACTTGGCTGTTTATGATCATTTTATCCCTAACACATTTTAATTTGTTTTTAATCAGATTCAGTCTGCCTCCAGTGAATGAATCAGGGGAAATCTTGAGTGTTAGTAAAAATAATTATCATAAAGAGACACTTGTTACAAGCTTACAAAATGTGTTGATTTTTATTCCATGCACTAGACCGAAATTCGACAGAAATATGGACAGTGGTATGTTTTCATTTTACAAGTTCAGAAATTCAAGCGTGAAAATCAGTTATCTGAAAAGTTCTGCTTTTGATAGTTTTAAGAGTAATTGTGACCAGACTCGAGGTGATAACAGAGTTATACGAAAAAAAAATCAAAGAATTAAATAATACGAATGATTTATGAAAATATGATTTTATTACAAATTTAGATAGAATAAGCAATTCTTACAAAGTTATCACTTTCTGCATATAAAGCGATATCAAGTTGTAGTTTCACTTAACAAATTACATAATCACATAATTTACATCTCATTCCACACCCGCCTTTGCAGAATCGTGAGAAACCAAGAAGTAGTTTTCTATTAAAGAAAATCAAAAGATGCTTATGAGCTGCCACACGGAGATCACGAGTCCAAATGATACAGCTGGTTTCTAACAAATGATTTAGTAAAACTTCATTTCTTTAACAAGTTACGTTAAAGTTTAGGCTACTGAGGAGTTGGACCGAGTGACTATACACCTGATTTCGTTCATGCTATTCAAGCACAAAATTACGCTAAGTTTAGATAGTTATAATCAATTCAATTCAGTAATAAAAAATCACAATCAAAGACTTATACAGATCAGAGATGTCGAAGAGAACGGGGATATCAGAACTTTCATCTGTCTTCCGTAGACTGTTGTCTAACTGACTTCCAGGGAGATGTGTAAACCTTTAAACAAAACTAACCTTTATATATCCCACTTCGGGTATTCAAAATGTTCACAAGGATCTCTGTAATAAAAGATTTTGTTTACATGATTTCCTAGGATGCTACTAGATTTGTTCATATTCATTATAATAAAAACACTTTCACAAAGAAACCCATATTTACAAAGTTATAACTTGATTTCTGAATCCCGGCTCTTTTTATATGACGTCACTTCCTCTCCAACTTCCACGCACTTAATTCTGTATGTTCTGGATTCTCCTAGATTTCCTACATTGCATTAGATTTTTCACGTACCCTAATAAAGAATACACTGCATTAGGTTTTTATGCTTCGTAGTATTCATAAAAAACCCCCCTTCATTTATGAATTTGATATATATATATATATATATATATATATATATATATATATATATATGTATGTATGTATACTGTATATATATAGATATATATATATATATATATATATATATATATATATATATATCCCAGTATATGACTGAAGAATGACATAAAATATAGGTTGCAATGATGATATAAATATTTCTATTAATACTCATATCACTGTAATTATTTTAAGCTATTATGAGGTCCTTTGACTGGCCAGACAGTACTACATTAGATCCTTTCCTCTGGTTACGGTTCATTTTCCCTTTGCCTACACACACACCGAATAGTGTGGCCTATTCTTTACATATTCTCCTCTGTCCTCATACACCTGACAACACTGAGATTACCAAAAAAAATTTCCCTCACCCAAGGGATTACTGCACTGTAATTGTTCAGTGGTGACTTTCCTCTTGTTAAGGGTAGAGGAGACTCTAGCTATGGTAAGCAGCCCTTCTAGGAGAAGGACACTCCAAAATCAAACCATTGTTCTCTAGATTTGGGTAGTGCCATAGCATCCGCACCGTGGTCTTCCACTGTCTAGGTTAGAGTTATCTTGCTTGAGGGTACACTTCCTCTTATTATGTTAAAGTTTTTATAGTTTATATAGGAGATATTTATTTTGATGTTACCGTTCTTAAAATATTTTATTTCTCCCTCTTTCCTTTCCTCACTGGGCTATTTTCCCGGTTGGGGCTCCTGGGCTTAAAGCATCCTGCTTTTCCAACTAGGGTTGTACCTTGGCAATTGATAATAATAATAAATAAGACTTACACTTCAAAATCCTCATCTCAAGAGACCATTTCTTAGAGACAGACAAGTTAGAATAAACTACACACACACTCTCTCTCTCTCTCTCTCTCTCTCTCTCTCTCTCTCTCTCTCTCTCTCTCTCTCTCTCTCTCTCTCTCTCTCTCTCTCTCTCTGTCCAAATAGTTAATTAAAGTAATTAAACTTTTAGCTTGATATCCAGAAAAAAAGAGTGAATTAGATTTCAATATTAGAGAGTATTTCTGGTTTAATATTTGAGTGAAAAAGAATCATGAGTGTTTGTGATAGGAATAGCATATATATATATATATATATATATATATATATATATATATATATGTGTGTGTGTGTGTGTGTGTGTGTGTATTTATAAATATATATATATATATATATATATATATATATATATATATATATATATATATATATATATATACATATATAAATATATAATGTATATATGAAATACATTCAAACTTCAATAATGAGAACAATCAATAATATTCAGTCAGTTTACTCTTATGTCAAGAAAATCTTGACCGGTCGACTCTTACCTTATTTATTGAAATAAATGGTTTGATATATTCATACATTCATGGATAACTTTATAATATTGTCAAATTTCTTTGTTTTAAGTTTTTAGACCTAAAAACGTAGCCTAATGACTTTATTAGGAATTTAATTATTTTATTTTAATTGAAATTTTCTGAAATTCTATGCCACTATTTTTTTCAATAAAAGGATGTAGTATCGTTTACTACACTCTCTCTCTCTCTCTCTCTCTCTCTCTCTCTCTCTCTCTCTCTCTCTCTCTCTCTCTCTCTCTCTCTCTCTCGACTATAAGCGAATAATGAAATTGGAATAGGCCTAGTTTAGTGGTCATAAAATGGAAATCAAATGGAAATTTCACTGAGGTACGAGCATCACCATATTTCTTTTCCAAGAATTGAACTGGTTTCATTTAAAATTTATTTTAGATGGTTGGGGGGAAAAAAAAAGGATCGGAACGATAACTGGTTTTTTTTTTCAGCTACGGCTGCTACACAACACACAGATTTCCACACTGATATTGCTACTAAGTATTTGCAACTTTCCTGTTTTGAGTGAAGGTCTGAAGAGCATCGTTGTTCGCCCATTAATCCTCATAGAACTTTGAAAATTAAAGTACGTTAGAATGGTTAGAATTTTCGGCGTTTCTGTCCCAATTTTCAGCTTTCCGTCAGTTTTCAATATGTATTTCAATTATGTTTCCAAACAGATGTACAAATCGTGGTCTGCTATCACAATTATAGTAATGCTTTATACTCCATCATTACTGTTAACGCGATGAACACGTCATTACATGGTGCTAATTTTCTCTTGTTTCTCTAGAAGCGTACACACACACTATGAAATGTGAAAGTGGTAAGACCAGAAAGAGTTAAGACCATGAAGATATCTCATGATGCTTGGGCCAAAGGCAAATTCATCCTGCATATCGATATAGGCATACGGGTTAGAGGGACTGCTCCCGGGCTGGATAGCGGTAGTCTAAACCTAGAGTTTAATGTCCATAGGCTGTCCATAATCACCTGAAAATATACATATTTGCACATTCTTTAATGTTATATATAAAGATGGACAGCTCATAGGCACCAAAAGTCAAGATTAGCAAACATTTTGATATGCACGTACACTAAACACAAAGCTTGAAATCACAATCGAAAACCTGTAAGAACAATTCATCACACTAAAGGTTTTTTATATATTCTATATCAATGACATTTATAAAACCCTTATCAGTTCATTTCCAACGAAAAATCCAGGGCGAAGTTGTAGCAGTAACGCGTGTAGTGGTCATTTATTTATTCGTACAAAAGACGAGGTTAGTAACCTATTTTCCTTCCTTGGGTACTGTTCTCGATTTCATGCCAATTGTATTGATACTCGCATCCTAAAATTTTAGGAAATCGAAGTTCACTGGTCTTTGTGGCTATTCGGAATACCAATTATATATATATATATATATATATATATATATATATGTGTGTGTGTGTGTGTGTGTGTGTGTGTGTGTGTATTAATGTATATATATAGATATAGATATATAAGTATATATATATATATATATATATATATATATATATATAATTTATATATATATATATATATATATATATAATATAATATAATATATATTATAATATAATATAATATAATGCATGGTAAAACTTTCTAGAACAGGTTAGCCAGTTTGATTCCTTGATCATAAACAAGAGCCTTTGCTTTCCATCGGGAAACGTTCATGCAACATCTGGTAAACGCGATTTCTTGACAAATCATTGCGTATTGCTGGAAAATTGCTATAGTGTTTATCTCTTGACGCTGTTTGCTATTTCTGAATACACCAAAGGTTATATTGTTTGCTCAACTACATCCAGCTTTAGTTCCTCATCTAGTTTTTCTCTGGCAAACTTTTACAAGTAACACTACATTTCCAATTATAATTCATATAGATCGAATTTGATGGGAATGTTTTGCAATTTTATTTTTTTTACTATTATTATTATTCCAGGGAGGAAAATACGTTTTTGATGTGTGATTATGCTATTAATGGTTACTTTTTTCTAGAAATAGGTGGTTAAGATACAGTCGTTGTGATAATTATGGGAATTCCTGCTCCTTTTCAAGCAAATATAGGTAATATTTGTTTGCTCCGCTTTCGTTTGATATTGAAATGAATTATTACTAAAGCCTGTACATCCTGGGTTTGTACCATTTCAGTACTTGTCATACATCTTTGTAAGGCACTCATGAATGACAAAGGCAAGGAACAGTGACATTGTCCTAGCAAGCAGGACAGTGCCCTAGAGACGGACCGTATATACATATGATCTACGCCCAAGCCCCTCTCCATCCAAGCCCGGACCAGGAACGGCCAGGCAGTGGCTGCTGATGACTCGGCAGGTAGACCTATTGGTCTCCCAACCCAACCCCCCCCCCCCCCAACCCCCCATCTTTAGTTCATGTTTGTTGAGGTTGCGAGCGACACTCGAACCCCAGTCTGGAGATCACCACTCAGGGACCTTACCACATACGCCACCACAACTCTGTGTGCTTTCCTCATTTAGCTCTAATTTCATAAGAAAATTAAATCAATCATCTATTGCTAAAAAAAAAAGAAATTTGGTTGTTTGCCAATAGCTTTCTTAACAACTTCTGTTTTGCAAGTTGCATGTCTTACCTTCTCTTACCTTGCAGTGTATAAACTAGTTGTTTTACGCGTTCATACCTAGTGCCCTAGTTTTGACTTTTCCTACTTGCTTCTGTGTTTCCCGACATATTTAATGTATGACTGTCAGGAATCAAATCGATAATCACATAAGTAATAGAAATCCTATCAAGTTGTAGGACCCAGGAAGTATCGGCCATGGTTTACCTGCTATTCGCTTTTGTAAAAAAAGAAAAAAAAAAGAAAAAGGCAAACACTAACTTAGGTGTTCTTAGATGTCAGATTTTCAATTACCTTGTAATTTGTTTGTTCTAAATTCGCTAAGTTTATATAAATAATCAGATATAACTGCAATGATTTTCCTATACTATGATGCTCAACAAGACAGAATTCCCTGATTCAAGGTCAGGGTTGTATACTAAGAGCTTCTTGAATCGGTAGAAATACCCTGATTCTGTGTCGCTGAGGGAATGGAGGAGGCCTAAATTTCCTATTCATTCGTTCCATAGTTGTGTTCGTCTACTTTTAATCCCTGTAACAATTGATAGTGATTGTTTCTTCTTGAACGTCCAAAGAGATGACTGACAAGGTCAATTTTGATGGTTAGTTGTTGATATATTGATGTCAGTATCGGATATCGAAGGGAAATTAGAAAATTTGGAAGCAAAAACACACACCAGTTATTTCGAGAATTCGCTAATTGTACCAGAGGCAACTTCGAATCTTTCATCTCTATTTTACATTTGAAAGCGGAGGCATTTCCAAATCATTGCAGAGACCTTTGGAATCTGATGTTGCTTGTGATATAATCACTCTTAGTTAAAGGGAATAGTTCAAGCCTCTTTTAGTCCCAACAGCGAATTTCCCTTTGCCTAGGATTCCGCATACTGTTGGCAGGAAACAAGAGCCGACGTTTCTCTGAATATATTTGTGTAAAGTGGAGGTTTCGACCGAGTGGAATGGCGAGTTCAAAGGGAGCAGGAGAAGAAAATAGAGTCTACATGATTCGTTTTGCGGGTCAAATGCAAGGAAGAGTACAATGAAACACAAAGAGGAATGCGTTAGACGAACCGTTCAGTATTCTTTCATGTGAATATGTTGTCCAATAAAGAATTGTAATCTTGGAGAACGTTAAAGCCTTTCAACGGCATTTAACAAAAATGTGTGAGTGATAAACTTTCAATGGTTAGAACTGGTCGTCTGACATTGATCAGGTCATACAAAAGGACACACGAAAATACACACACACGCACACACAGACACACACACACACACACACACACACACATATATATATATATATATATATATATATATATATATATATATATATATATATATATATATATATACGGAAGCCCAAAAGCTAAATCATTGTACAGAAATAATAGTTGTTATTTCAAGAAACTTCTGATTGTCGTTGTCCACTTTATTTACTCGCATTTAACAAAGTATATGGATCTATATTATTTGGTTGGTTATTTACCGTTTTACAGCTGTTACTCAATGACTTCACCATTGACTTGCCATGAATTTTTCCTGATTCCAAATCCCCCTTCAGCTTTAATAGAGTTTCTATGTCACATGACACAGATCTCGTTGACTATAGGAATAGATGTCGCAGTTGGAGGGTTCCTTGGCATACTTCCTGAGTTTTTATTAGTCACTGCCTTGCTCTCACAGGTTTCCTGTGGGTGAAGGTAAGGCTTAAGCACTCAGTATCTGCATGTGTGGTCGGTCTTTAGGACAGTGAGCACAAGTAAAATGATCCGTCGTTTGTCTCTGCTTCTCACGAGTGACGTTCTAACATTTTGAAAAAATCTTATAGATAACTCGATCGTTATGTTATTACTGCTATGCCCTCAAATATCCTTTATTGAGATCTCTTCCATGTTTTAGCAACTAAATTTTTAGATAATAAACTATTTCAATACTTAACTCTGATGCTGTTCTGTAAATAACGCCAGCAGATGTAGATTCCCATATTATCGAATCGAAGTTTTTGTTATCTTTGCAGTTTTCTGTGTTATCCTATCTTGTTCGGTTTCAAGGAAATTTCCGTTTCTAATGAGATTTCCCGATTTCTCAAAATTAAGTATCTTCTATGATCAGTCTCTCAATTACTAATTTCTTGTTCATGCCAATTAAAAGGCTTTTTACTATCGCATGATTTCTTTTTCATTCCCTCTTCGTTTACACGCTCCTTTCACCATTCACCTTTCCTCATCCCGGTCTTTAGACTTTAGTTTTACTTTCATATCATATTCTTTATGATTATCTTCAGAGTATAACTGGCAGCCATTGTTCCTCACGTGTATTTATCCTTTACTAATCTCCCGACTTTAAATCTTCGCAAACTCTAGGAAAAATTGACGAAATTATTTAATCAAGTATAAATTCTAACTTCCTCATTACTCTTAAAAAGAAAAATAATTCTTCTCGTAAAGAAATCTAAGCTGCGTAGAGATTAGTGAATGAATAACGGAGCATTATTTTTAGCATGTATTTCCGCGAAGTTATTATCTCTATCCACAAAGGTGACTTATTATAAAAACTTTTGATCTTTATTTAAAAGAACAAATAGAAGAGATTCTTGGAAATTAGCGAAATTGGTTTCCAGTGCAGACATAATCAGAACTAACCACAAGGTATATGTATATTTTAAAACTGCACTAAATCTAATCTTCATAAATAAGCTGAACTTATTTTGTATCAAGACTATTTTTAAATTAGAAAGGACAGAATATTAGTAGTCATATTATTAGAGTATTTGAAAACCATCGATCACTTCTTTTTAAAATAAGTGTCAGTTTTGTCAACGAATTACTTGTGGTTTCTACATTTAATTTCTTCTCAAACCTAAGAAATTTGTTTACATGATATATACACATGAGGGTGTATTCGTAAAAGTAATTTCAATACATATAAACGTATCCCATATTTATGATCGCTTCCATAAATTCTGGAAATGAAGTTACCAAAGTCCAGTATTTCTAAGCACAAAAGACGAACAACGTTTTTTTTTTTCTTTTTCTTTTTTTTTACTAACAATAATTTTTTTATTATACACATGTTTTTGAAGTATTGCATATAAATCAGAAATGCACAAAGCTAACCTATTCTTTATTGTTCAAGAACATTTTACGGTGCTAATACAATTTATTTTGTGCCACTTTATTTCCTTTTGTCCCTCTGTCAATCCAAATGATACTTCAAAAATATATAGATAGATTCGAATGAGGATTTATGAAATACCAGATAAGCGTTGGATCTGTATCCGAATTTTCTTCTCTTTATAGCTTTCCGATAGGAAAATTATGAATTAAGTCTTCAATGATTCTTTCCCCCAATAAGATGTCATAAGATTCCGATTTATTACCAACTTCACCTCTTATTTTTTTTTTTTTTGGGGGGGGGGGCCTTTACAATACGACAAAGATATGTAAATGAGTTATGATTATTTATTCTCTGTGAACACGTTTCAAATCCTACATTGATAGTTTGGATACATTTGCAGTTGTTTTTTTCAGCTAGAGCTCTTCATCAAGGCTTAAAGCATACTGGGTTTCTGACTGCTCAATATATGTTATAAAGTACAGTCAACGAGAGTGGTTGTTTGATAGGAAATTTATTAAACTTTTAGAAATCGAAATCCTTTTTACATTAGCTTGTTAATAAGCAACATTAAATCATTTTTATAAGGTATTACTAAAATGGCTTTTATATCCTGTCTAATTGATCGTATATATTGCAGATATTCGACGAGGATAGTGTGTATTTGCCGTGCAGGCCCCAACAGAGATGCATGCTGCCTTTTATCAGCCATAGCAAGACGATAAGGAGTACAAGATTCCGTTAAAATTCTCATGATCTCTTATAAGACCAACGATCTCTGCTCGGTACACTGTCATTATCGACTATAATGGTTTGAACTAGACTAGGATTGGTACTCCGAATAGCAGGGGTCTATGTCTTCGTCTGATGGTGAGTGTTAACATTGTTTCCACTGTTTGTTGATATTTGTTCCAGGTTCCCTGTTTTGAAGAAATGTGCAACGGCAATGTTTATTTCCATATTCTCTAAACATTATCATTATCAATTCTTTTGGTCATTTACTTCTAATGTGATATTATTCAAATCAAGGGAAAATAGTATTATGCATTTCAAGAAAAAACTTGCTAATAACTCTTGTTTTTTAATAATTAGTTACCAAAATTATTTTCGAGCATACTTTCAAACAATAATGTTAAAATGAATGCTTTTAAACAAATATTTACCATAGTATATGTGTTATGACTATCATGGACTATTAAATGCGATTGTTTTATCCGGTATGAGATGTTTTAAGATAAACCTGATAGATAGTTATCTAAATAATTTCACGGTATTTAGCCAGTCAGTATCACGATGTTACATAGAGGCCGCTGATTTGCGTCACTGTATCGAACAGTTGAGTCGTCTTCTTTCCAAGAAAATGATTTGTATCCAAGCAACGGGAATAAGAGTCTTCTCAATCATAGGTTACATATAGCCGGCAAATATCATTATCTAGTAACCGCTGTTGCCTACGCCATAAAAAAGATTCATTCCAACAATTCTTTGTCTAGCTCGTCATTCTTTTTTCTTTTCCAATAGATATAAAATTCTATATTTTTTCTGACCTTTATTGAGTTGTAAAGATCAGTATTCCGAATACAATATGACAACTATTTTCTAAATGATTTTAACATTTTGGGACAAATTCTATTGATAATAACAAGAGACATGACATTGTTTCGAAACTTGTTTCTTTTTTTCATATGAATTTTACTAAATCAAAATTCTCTGAAGCTTTATTAAAGGTTAATTTTCTTGAACATGAAACAGCCTACATGAAAAGTATGATATATTTTATGGGTCATATATTTGAAATTATTCTCTCTCTCTCTCTCTCTCTCTCTCTCTCTCCTCTCTCTCTCTCTCTCTCTCTCTCTCTCTCTCTCTCAATTAGATTATTATTCCTCAATGTTAGGTTGTCAACCACAGATGACAGCTTTTAAGATAGAATTGGTAGTTATTTCTGAGTGAAAACTTACAACTCGGTTTTCATGAAGGTTCCGTTGAGATTTTGAAAAACATTATCTCTAACTGGCCCTTGCCTTTCCTCAAAATTTATTTAGGTCAAGAAAGAAGAAACTACTTGAAAAGTATTATCATTTACTATCAGTGAGAAAATAAAAAAAAAATTCTTTTGATTCACTTGGTGAAACTTGAAGATCATTAATTGTATTCATATTCGCTTTGAGTATAATTGACCATGCCTCTATCCTTTGATCATAGTGGAAAAGTAAACTGAAAAATATGTCTTGACATCATCATCATCATCTCCTCCTATGCCTATTGACGCAAAGGGCCTCGGTTAGATCACGGCAGTCGTCTCTATCTGGAGCTTTTAATTCATGTCTTGACATAATGTTAATGAAGATTAAATAACACAACACAGTTTTTGAGAGCGTTCAAAGAAATCCTCCATTGTCATCTCTCTCCATCCAATTTTATTTGTAAATTAAGAATAAATATATCTTGACTGAAAATGTGACAACACAGATCTGGAGTTTATTTTTGTATTTTTCTTATCTTTATTAACATATTGACCTTCCTTTTTTTGTCAGTTTATTTGTCGTTCATAATTTTCTTTGAAGTTTTTATTCACTCCTCTCTTAACCGAGTTCTTATCATCTTGCAAGACTTCCACTCATTTCATTTTCATATTCATTCGAACTGAGAACTTCTTATGCAAATTACGCTGTCACTAACACAAGAAAATTTCAAGATAAAGAAAGGTTTTACTTAAATAGGAAGTAAAATATAATGAAATAAGTAAAGTTCGTTTCCTTTCTGATGTTACAAAATTACCGAAATCGAGGGTTTCAAAGGTTTCAAAGGCCGCTCATGAATGGCAAAGGCAAGGGACAGTGATATTGCCCTAGCAATCAGGACAATGCCCTAAAGACTGACCATATATTATATGATCATTGTACTTTGGCCACCGACGATAGAAAACTAGGTCACAGTTATTTATATAATGCTTTTCATGTATATTTTTAAGAATTATTTCATGAATAAGCTTTTATTACTCTTTTCTTTTTTTTTTGGGGGGGGGGGGGAATTTTGATTGCCAATTTTATTTAGAATGCCTCTCTCAATGGAAAAATACATGCAGTAGATGTAGATTAACGACACTCTCATTATTTAATTTATTGTAGTATAAGAAGCTCTTTTACCTGTTTTGTTGTATTTATATACCTGAAATGCAATCGCTTTCTATTACTCCAAAAAGGAATAATTACATTGTCATCTTCACTGCTGCCTCTGAAACAGCATTGAACTGCATGTGTTTCATAGACGCTTGTACACTGTAACGTTATTGTATTTTTTCATCAATTGCGCAAGGTGGCTGTTAGGTATGAACAGAGAGGCGAGGTGAATGCAATTGAAGTTTATTCAACAAGAAAACAAATTTATATACAGATAGTTGACAGGAAGAATAACACAAAATTCAAACCGTATGAAACATGCGATAACAAGCTTAAACTGTTTTCTCTTATCAGTGCGGGAGAGAGCGGGAGATAAAAAAGAAAGAAGCAATAACGTTCCGGTGTATGAAACACGTGCGGTATATGGCTGCCCCCTATAGATGACACATGTGAAATAGGGCTCCCAGTTCTTGAGAGTCACTTTGTAGGCGAGTCATCTAACAGAAGACATGCAGGTTTTAGGCGATCAGTAGTTTTCTTTTCCACGAGTTTTGATTAAAAAAGCCTTCGGTGTGGGACGGATCACAAGGAAAGGCCCGTTTAAGGGGGCATTAGCTGTGGCTTGCTAGTGTCAGTGCAAGAGAACGGGTGTTGCCGTGTGGAAATCTGTCGGTATTTGTTGCTTCACTGGTGGGTTGGAAGTCTGGCAGCATGGAGTAAATTTTCCCTCAACGTGGCATAGGCACTGGAGATTGCCGGAGGAGGTTGTAGACGGAAACATTTATGCAAGGATGGTTGGCCATTCACCATTTCAGCTAGCGAGACATACAGGCTGTCTTTAGGAGTGGTACCTTGTCACAGGGGGACCCAGGAAAGCTGAGTAAACCAGTTGGAGACATTGCAGCAGAACATCAAAGCTGCTTTGAGGGTGCGATGAAATCGTTCAACCATTCCATTAGCTCCAGAGTTGAAGGTGGTTGTCTGATGTAGGACAATGCCCAGGAGATTTGCTAATGATATCAACAATTGAGAAGTGAAAGTGGTATCCCTGTCAAAGGTAATGTGCTCAGGGGTACCAGATCTTACAATCCACCTCAAGAGTATGGTGGATGTAATGAGACAGACGTTGCCATTTGCATTTGGGATGGCCAAGGAGTGGAGCGGTCAATGATGGTAAAAAGGTAACAGTATCCTTTGATGTGGGTAGGGGACCTACAACATCGAGGTGAATGTGGGGAAAACGAAGTTGAGGAAAGGTGCCCACTACTGAATCCGTGTGTCGATGTACTTTTGAAACTTGGCATGAAGTACTGGTGTGGCCCTAATCCTTGGCATCTTTAGTAATGCTGTGCCAAATGAACTTCATCTTCAGTCTCTGTGCAGTAAATTGGCACGAGGGATGTACGAGGCTATGGGTAAAATCAAACATCTGTCAGCACATGGGGCACGTATACGCAGTCACGGCCTACCAGAGAAGAGTGTCGTCTTCCCAACAGAGGGATGTGCAGGACGTCCTGCATGTTTGGAACTCATATTATTTTTGTTGGGCTTCTGTCAAAGTGTTGTAATCCTATCCCAGGTGATTGGCGACCAATGTGTTTCTTGACAGGGCCTCGGCAATAAGATTAATTTTCCCAGGGATGTGCTAAAGGGTGCAGTTGTATTCAGCCACGGTGGAGAGGTGTCGGTGTTGATTGGCGTAACAGGCGTTGGACTGTCAAGTGATGGCCTGCACCAGAGGCATATGGTTCATGTAAATGACATAAGACGTACCCTCTAAGACAGGGGTTCTTAACCGGGGGTGCTTGCACCCCTAAGGGGTGCGAACCTGGTTCCTAAGGGGTGCGAGGATACCTGTGAAATATTGAAGAAAATATATGTTTCTACCTTCGCTTTATATTTTTTCCTGAAAAAAAAACTTGTTGCTTAGTCTTAAACAGTGTTCGACGAGATATACCTAAATCTATTTTCCTAATGAAGGGATAAAGTTGCAACAAACTCGAGTCCAGGGTACAAGTATGTGATTTGGATGAACGAGGAAAGGACGAGTATAAGACATGTAGCCAACACACAGAGAGAGAGAGAGAGAGAGAGAGAGAGAGAGAGAGAGAGAGAGAGAGAGAGATCTTTCATGGTTACTTCTGTGGAGAGTTACAAGCCTGTAATAACTGGATCTGGAATCCTTTCCTGTAGAATTTGGAAGATGTGGACGATGATGGCAACATCAAGGAAGATCTCATCGACATGAGACACAATCATGGAATCCAAATGGAGTTCACCAAAAATCAGCTGGACCACTTCTGGCCTTCTCAGCTGGAAGCATACCCTGCACTAGCAACGAAAGCACTCGAAGTGCTGGTACCTTTTGCAACTACCTACTTGTGTGAGCAAGAATTTTCTTGTCTACTTCACATCAAAACGAAAAGCAGAAATCAGCTGAATTCTGAACATGACTTGCGAGTAACACTCAGTACTAAGACACCAAGATTTGAAGCCATTATGGAGAAAATACAGCAACAACGAAGTCACTAGGTTTACAGTGCAGTACCGGAAAAATATAGTGTAATTTTGAGCCAAATGAAAAAAAAAAAAAGATATTTTTGTTGATACACACTCATAATTTTTTTCTCTTGAAAGAACTTTAAGCTGTATGAATGAATATTGAATAAAAAAGGGATTTTGACGAAGGAAAAATCCATTTCTAGGCGAGGAATCTGTGTCGCCCAGTGAAATGCTCCTATAGCACCATGTCTAAGGCATAGTTATTGCTAAATATACCAGAGAAAAAAAGGATGCATGGAATGCCAGGAATAAACCCAGCTCGCTCACTCTGTGTGTGTCGGTATAGTAAACTGGGGCGTGATAGAACCACGACCATAGGTCCCTCACTAGTTAGACCTCTCCCTCATCAACATACCCCGGAACAACGAGGTGCCGTCCTACACCCGTCTGCTGCCTCCTACTACGACTATCCTTCCCCACCCCTACACCTCCCCTCATTCCTCTATAGCACCATCGTTGGTTATTACAACAAATTTGTATTTTTAGCTTTCTCATATATTCAGAATCCAGGGGGTGCGAGAACTGACTGCTGATTTGAAAAGGGTGCGAACACTGAAAAAGGTTAAGAACCACTGCTCTAAGAAGTGGCAAAAGTGACAGACAGCCAAATGCACTGCTTGCAATTCGTGTTTGAAGGTGGAGTTGCCAGATTCTGCTTTGGAGAGTTTTCTGCTGAAGAAGGCCAATGGGTGGGGAGAGCCGCAGAACACCTGCACAAACACTACATCAATAGTGACGTTACTGGCATCAGTGGAAAGAGAGAGAGAGAGCCATGTGGCATGGGAAAGGTGAGAGCAGCAACAGTTGGCAGGGTATTCTTCCCGGTGCAGAAGGCCACTTCCTGAAGGGGACCCTCTTCAATTCTTTTGGCTTGCTTCTGAGGGAGGCGTAGAGGGGGCCTAGAATGGCAGCAATCACTGGCAAGAACCAGTGATAAGCGTTCGTCCTGACCAAGAATTCTTGTAGTGCTTTGACAGTCAAGGTTGCGGGAAAGTTGTGAACAGCTGATGCCATCTTAGGTATGGGGTGGACTCCTTCGGGAGTGATGTGGTGACCTGGTAGTAATGTCCTCGCACAGTGATTGCCAGACTGGGGTTCAAGTTCTGCTCAAACTCGTTAGTTCCTTTGGTCACTACAACCTCGTCATCCTTGTGAGCTAAGGATGGTGTGTTTGGTGGAGCCAATAGGTCGATCTGCTGAATCATCAGCAGCCCTTGCCAGGACCTCCCTGGTCCCAGCCTGGATGGAGGGAGGTTTGGACGGTGATATGTATATTTGGTTAGTCTCAAGGGCATTGACCTGCTTGATAGGGTAATGTCACTGTCCCTTGCATCTGCCATTCATAAGAGGCCTTTAAACCTTCAAGAACGATACTTCATTGGCGCCAAAGGTACACTTGTTATACCGGATTACAAGACTATTCTGTTGCAGGGCGAGCGAAGCCTTTTGGTCACCCAATGGTTATTGAGAGCGATAAAAAACCTTAGCTATACGAGCGGCTGGCGATGGTGAGTATTGCTCCAGGAGGCATGTTTTGAGGGCATCATACACTATTGGGACATATCCCTTGGTCGCAAAGCCAATCAGAAATTATTAGGAAAGTGTCTTTGCGGATCGCTGCGAGGTAATAGTCTGCTTAGCTATTTGAGCAAGTGACGCCCTTGATGCAAAACTTATGAGTGTTTAGAAAAAAATGAACGCTACAACCATACGTGACAATACACCTTATAAAGCGTAGAACAGTTTAAGTGGATTATAATTATGGAAAAATAACACATTGCAATAACATAAGAACCGAACTACTATACATAAAGGAAAATCGCACTATCAGTACTGGTGAAAGATAGTCTCATTAAAAAATAATGATATAGCAGCACTGCTAGCATTATTGTTAAGCACTGATATGGTTCTTACCAAGATTGTACTCTAATGTGAAAGATCTCTTTCATGATTTCATCAAAGATGACCTTAAAACAAAGCAACGTTGCAACTGAAATATCATTATAGAAAGTTTTTCGAATTATCCAGAAATTAAAAAGCTTTATTGGATAGTAGGGTATATTATACTTTGATATTTCCGGACGCTAATTATCATCTTAATAGAAAAACAAATGAAAATTTAATTTGCGTAAAATTGGGTTCTAGTGAGTTTTATTACGTGTGATTGAATACGATAGACAAGTAAAGGAAATATAGTTTTTTATACTTTGATTCTTGCTGTCTTTTCTTATGTTTCTTTCTAAATCCATTGAAGTGAAGGATGGAATTGTAGAATCTGCGTGCTGATAGATTTCTCCCCTTCTCTCTCTCTCTCTCTCTCTCTCTCTCTCTCTCTCTCTCTCTCTCTCTCTCTCTCTCTCTCTCTCTCTCTCTCTGCTTTGATATATTCAGTGTTTTTTATTGTTAAAAGCCATTGTTTATTTTTTTAAATTCTGTCGCATCAACCATATACTTCGCATGAATAACCTATTCGGAAAGGGTTTTAAGGGGCATAACTGGATTAGTCATTACTTGATTTAAAAATTATACCTTACCTTAATTGCTTACCTTTTTCTATATACCGTCTAAGTAAATGGAGTTTTTCAGAATGAAACTAATATTACAATATGAAGTTTTGTTATTTTAAGGCGAGTAAAAATGTTGAGGAAATCTTCGTATTGTAATGCGTCTTTGAAATTGATCATAAAACCTCTATTGAGAGGCTGGAAAGATAAAAGATAATCAGTCACCAAATACGAAATAGAAAACCTCTAGAGATCTCATATTGCAGCAGCAATGCATCTTGTTACAAAGAATTGAAATCCACGTGGGTTGAAGTGTATTGAATCGTTTATGTTTAGATTTATCTCAAAAACTTTTAAAAGGTGATCGCCCATCGTTTCAAGGCTTAAGTGTTTTTACGAAAAGATGCATCAATCTGATTGATTCACTGAATACGAATGTAAGCATAATACTTTATCTCGGTCTCTCTCTATTTCTCTTACTCTTCTTCAACCCAAATACTTTTTATTGTTGTAGTTGCCTCTTTCCCTTGATTTTAGCGCAGTCTCCACGTCTTCAAGTTTGAACTTATTTGTGGTCACAAGAAACGTAAGTTGATGACTACTTAGTAGGTCTGTTTGATAAAAAAAAAATTATCTCACGTCGGGCTTTCAGTCTAATAATACTTGTCCAAAACTAATTTTTTGATAATCAATTGTTGTTTTATTTCAATAAACTTGCATTTTTATGGAACAGATTATTAGAGTAAATAATTTATTTCAAGACTGAAATGCTTCCTACAATGATACGTAAATGCTCCTCACTTAGTGTTCGTGGCTCATGGTTAAGCTGTTTCATTTCTTAAAAACAAGATTTACGCTATTTAAACGTTTCCCAAAATCATTAAAGTTGTTTATTGAAGCGAACCTCGCACAAGAAGCAACAATCCAAATGAAAATTGTATAGGCAAATATGAAAGAATACCAACTATGCATTTCATTGCAATATTTTTGTCATTGCAAATATCGTTATTTGTTTCAGTTGTTAATCATTAAAGCATCCACTCCTTTATTTGTTTTTCGTCTAGAGAGCCTCAGTTTCTAATTCCCCTCTGTTTGCTTTTCATTTTCCCCTTCTTTCTTTTATCTCCTCTATTTAGTCTTTATCTTTACCCACGTTCAGTAATGCTTGACCCCTCCATCTGCTCTTTTTAATGCCATTACTTTTTTAATGTTAAACGTTTCCTTGTTTTTCTTTTTTCTTTTTACCCATTATGCTCTTTGTTTTCTATTGGAAAAGTAAAAATAGTCTCATATCCTTTATGATATAAATACTCAAGGTGCGTATAATTGTACAGTCCCTTTTTTCTTTAACTATGAAGGGTTTCATATATAGAAAGGATGGAGGATGATATTTGGATAGAGGAATGTGCAATTCCTGAGTGTTAGTAGGGAATAATAGAGTTATGTATAGATAGAGCTACAGAAGGTAGATGGATATAAGGATTGATTGATTGATTATTATGACATCTAAGGTCATTGACACCGAGGTCTTACAGGAAAAGAAGGTCCTTGATATCTTGGAAGATGGAAACTAGATGTGAATTATACAGTGAGGAATGTGTGTTGGTGTGACGTGTTGCTCTTTCGTTAACAGGACAGCCACATCATTATATGATGGTCCATGAATACTGTTCCCACTGACAAATCGACTCTCTTCTTGGCTTCAAGAACCACTCTTCGTCCCACCATCTCGTCTAATATGATCAGCATTGAGAGTCGGTCATTGCACTCCTGCATAACAATTATCAGGTAATTCACTAATCATTTTAGTCCATTATGGTCAACCGCATATTTTCAAAATAAATACATTACTTGAATTACCCTACAATCTCTTGATACAAAGACTTGAGGGTTTCTTTGATGTATCTTTATACATTGGATACTGGATAGTGGAATGACGTTTCCTTCGAGATTCTTTGGAAGTCCTCTGTCGTGATGCCATCTGGTATATATCGAAGTATCCCTTACCCTTTAACATTGGGCTGTTGATCAAATGTGTGAGTTTATGCACTTGCAAAAGCAGTCATCTCACCCTAATAATTGCGCGTGGCAAGACTTTGTTCTTCCTTCTTTGAGGAAATAAAAATGTCGTCATCAGTTGCGATGGACGGTTATTAGATGTGCAGTATATGTAAATGAAGAAGGGTTGCTCGAAACCCTAATGGTAAGCCTTTTGTTAAGGTATGAGGAATTGCTAATGCTGGGAAAGGTTTATAGTACATGGGGTTTATGCAGATGAAATATTAATGATACTGTAATTCATATGATGTTTTTCTATCGAGGTATTCCTGTTACTGGAAGTGGCTTAATTAGACAGACACTCAGACACACACATCACAAATGGGATTTAATAAAGGATTTTATAAGATTTCTTTACTCTGCGATCAATTACATACAGTAATATCAGTAAAGTATACAATTGTTGAATTTGGAAATTTAGTTAAAATTGAAGAGGTTAAAAGGAGTTATTAGTATGATAAGGAGTTTTAGAAAGGATAGTTATTGGTTTGGATTGAAACACAGATTAGCTTTGTGTATTATCCCTTTTAAAATGTCATATAAAGGATTTTCTTTCAATCTTCCCGTAATTTTTTCTTCTAATTTACATTTACTTTTTAGGAAAGATTTAATTTTTGATAGATGATTGTCTGAGACAACCAAGGAACATTGCAAGCAAGAAAAGGAAGTTTTTGCAAAAGATGAATTTAGACAAATAAAGAAAATTCATACGGGGTAAATGAAGAATAAAATAAAAGTAATGAAAAAAGATGGATTAAAATAATAAGCAAATTGAAATAGGGAGTATAAAGAATTAAGTATTTTTTCTGACGTACTCGATACATGTATATTTGAACTTAAAATGAAGGGGAATTATTTGTGTTTCGGGCAGTAGACAAGAAATGTAAATTCTTACGTCAAGTTCCGACGAAATATCACGGAGCAAATTCAGTCTAACGGAAATAAAGTAAAAGTAGGAATTTCTTTCGCAGAAGTTTGTGAAAATAGTTGTACATTATTCACGAGTGTTAAAGAGCCATCCTAATGTATGGTAACCTCATTTTACTACCAAGGTGTTTGTTTACTTTTTTCTGTTCCTAATGGCGAAGGTCATGTAAATTTTGTCGTATTAAGACTTAAAGTTGAATATTCAACTGTCTATAGTAGTTAATCATTTCTTAATTGTATAATCAATAAGAATAATTAGAAAATATCACGTGTAAATTTTATCTTTTGAAGATGTGTGACCAAAAGGCAAATTAATTTTTCTATATGTTCAGATGTTATTCTATATTCGGCACAACATCAATAAGTCTTGTTTCTTCATATCTATTTTACATTGCTCCCACTTCCAAATATTTCTTTTTCATTTTAACACTTTCCTCAATGTTTTTCATAACACATTTTCAGCTTTATTTCTTTCCCTTCCTTGAATTGTTCTGTTTTCCCGACACCCTTTCCTGCATATTTTTTCTTTTATTTTTCCATTTCTGTACCTATTTTGTGTTCTGCAATTGTATTACTGCTTATTAGTTTTTCTTTATTTTATTTCATGATAAATAATGTGCCATTCACGAAAGGAGTTTAATTTTCATAATCATTATCAATCGATTAAACACATTCATTATGTTATGCGGATTTTTTTTTTTTTTTTTTTTTTTTTGCTGAAATAAGTCAGTATTATGATTAACTTTTGCTACTTTATAGGAATTAGAATTTTGGCAAACTAAGTCACGTGATATATTTTATTTGTTATTAAGGTTAATTAGTGTTCACTGTTCCCCCATACTCTTTTATTGCATAAATTTTAAATGTAATTTGTGTTCCTAAAATAGCAAAAGGAATTTATCTCTCTCTCTCTCTCTCTCTCTCTCTCTCTCTCTCTCTCTCTCTCTCTCTGACTCTCTCTCTCTCTCTTTGTTGTTTCATTCTATGGGTATCTATTAGTAATAACAGCACTTTCATTGTTTTTAAATGGCTTTTTCCAGGAAGGATTGGCTAGACCAAGACCTGGCTAGACTTTTCTATCACACCAAAAAATTGTTTTTTTCTAATTGTATACTATGTTCTGTACTTCTTCTATATATCTATTAATTTATACGAGTTTCAGAATCCAGAACACTGGGTCTTTGTAAGAATATATCATTTAGAATATATCTTTTGTGAACTAATTGTGATGCAAAGTGAATAATTTCTGTATACCGTATGTTATTCTCTAGTGATAGGGAATAAATTCATTTAATTTAAATACCTTATGGTAACTTATTTGCAATGGAAAATCCCCCTTTCCCTTTGGATAAAGGTATCATATTTCACAATAAGAGTACTTTCCCATAAGGCTCCTACATTCCCTCTTTCTGAGTTCATTTGGTTTGCAATCTTCATTTAGTAATTTCTCATGTTCCTTTCCTAATGCCATCGTTACTCAGAACAGTTTTTTAATAAAATGATAGTTCTCCAATAGTGTTTATCAGATGAACTTCCTATGTCTGTGCGTTCGTGATTTGAATTGAACCTTCCATTGTAATAACTTTTTTCTTTCACTTAAGACATACTGCCAAATCGATCTGCTGACTCAGACGACTATTACACCCAGAGAAGAATGAGATCAGCATTATATGTCTGACAGCATTCGACCTCATTTGTGAAAGGACATTGCCGGGAATTTCCTTTGTGCGTTATCGTCTCATTAACTTTTAGTAATTGCTTGTCCTTCTTCCCTCTCATCTCTGGAGTTATGGACCATCATTTGTTCCACGTCAGCAATATTTCAAGAGCCATTGAGAGTTTTTATTTTCTCTGATAACCCAGTCGACTTAATTCTATGCATTTACCCTCCATTTCAAAAGTCATATCGCGAATGACGTGCTTTTAAGGACTCTTAAAGAATGTTCTTTCTGGAAACCTCTCTCGCAGATGAAATCTTTTATTCTTATAATTGGCTAACATAACAAAGGAAATTATACATTACTTTTATATCCTGACGAGTAATTTTCTTTCGTGTCTTTTCTCTACCTAAACGTTCAACATTGGTAATCTTCCCTAACTCCCTTCACGTTGTCTGGAGTTCGAGAGCCGCTCAAAGTCTTATAGGTTTCTTTAGTTCACAACTTCCATCCATGTGAGCTGCGAAGTCTGGGTTTGGGTGGATCTATAAGTCTGCATACAGAGTTATCAGCAGCCAAAGCCTTGTCCTCCCTGGTCCTATCTTGAATCCAGAAGGTCTTAGTTACTAATCATATTTTTATATGGTCGCTTTTTTTTTTTTTTTTTTTGCCCCTGTTGAAATGCTTTTCCCTTCATATCACGTCAGCTGTAACCACCACTGCATCTTCCCCAAAAATAGAAATTACTTTTGATCTCAGTTAACTTCTTCGTTTCGTAAACTTTTGCTGCCTACAGATGTATTTAAACGTAATCCTTTCTGTTTCATAACAGTAATGAATTACTTGTTATGTTTATTACTTTTCCTAATTATTCGGCATTTTCCATCTTTGATTTTCCCTCTTTTATGAAGATATGGGGAGTTTACAACCAAAATACCATTTCTCGTCATGCATGTCCACTCAGGAAGTACAGTTTCTTTGTTTAATTCCAACGCTAAATTGTATTAACAATTCGCCTACCTAACTGAAGAATGTCTTTCATTGTACAACTTTTCTTCTACTCCCATATCCTTTTATATTCTTAATTCCAACACTAAATTGTATTAACAATTCGCCTGCCTATTTGCAGAATGTCTTTCATTGTGCAACTTCTACTCCCATATCCTTTTATATTCTTAATTCATACTCAAAGCACCTTGTGTCTCTTTCGGTAAATGATAACATATGTCCTCCTTTTAAACCTTCAACACAGCGACTAGAGCCAAAACTGGGGAGTAACCCAACAATAAATCAAGATTTGTGCCTAAGCTTAAAGCGTACCCGTGCTAAAGCTGACATCGGGTGGGATAGGACGGTACCTGACACTATTTGTCATCTGTTTCACCTATCAGTATCTCAATGTTTAACGCAGGACCGGATTTATAGGGGGACATAGGGGCAATTGCCCAGCTAGGAGCATTAATATTGATTTTTTCTCCAAGTTACCCAGGTCTCCCCTGTGTGAGCCCCCCCCCCCCCCCCCCCCCCCCCCGATTCAAAAAATAGATAGTTGAGAAATTAGTGAGATTTTACGATAAAATTATTTGGTAACCAGGGCACCCCCCCCCCCCCCCGTAAGGTAATGAGAAATATTTAATTTATTTATTTATCTTTATTTTCTTTAGAAATTGTAATGATTGATTATGTAAAAAGTGCCATAAACGATGTTAAGTTACAGTAACGGGCATTTACACAAACACTAGTGTATGATGAAGTATAATCTACGTGCTTAGCTTTTTAATTGTGATCCAAATTTGAGGCTGTACCCTGTAGTTCAAAATTACTAATATCCAAATGTCGCATACAATATCGTGGCATTCAGTGACTGTTATCCTAACGCAGTGTTGCTCAAGCACGGAGAAACCGCCAAACATTTTGTATTGTTATGCAACGTAAATTTTAGGGAAAGGAAAAGTTTACTCCAAAATGAATTAATAGTATTTTGATTATAGTTAGTTTTTAGGTAATCGTACTCTGTACAATACTTATTTTCAGCTAAGAAAACCCTGATGTATAGGGGTTGTGAAGAGAAAATAGGATCCAAGGATAATGGGAACATTTCTAAATCATGCCCTGGTTTCACGCCAATGTATATTTTCAATTAAAAACCTCCTTCATTCCACCCATTGGGAGGTTTAAAGCGATTTTGTTTTTTCAAGGAAAAAAATGGTTATTAGTCATTTATGTACATGGTTGCTTAGGATTACTTGCCTAAACCCTTTTCTTTCTGCGCCCAGCTCATTTCCTGGTGTTTGATCGATTCCTCTGAACTATCAAATATCTGCCCCCATTGATCGTGCTTTATCACCGTTTCTATCATTCTCAGTTGACCATTAAATCAAGGTAACTATGATTCATGAATTTCCTTTTTCCGTTCGTGAATATAGTCTTTAAGATCATTTTCAATTTTTCTTCTGTTTATGAAGTATTGTGGCGGGATGTCAACAAAAACAAACCCCCACACCTTTGATCACTCTTCTTTCAAAATATCCCACAACACAAACTTTCCCCTGACTCTACTTCAAACTGGACTCTTGGACAGAAGGAAAATGAAAACAAAACATAACCTTAACACTATATTCTTAAAAGTAAACGCAATCATAAACCAAAAAAAACACTTATCACGAATCATAAACAATATTAAATATAAACCGTAACACCATTCAAATAAAAAAACCCTAACAACTTAAAATTAACACACCCAAAACCAATATTTGTTTATGTGTGGACCACTTTGTCCACACAAGGGCCAACAGTCGTTAAAAGCCCAAAACCACAACTCTGCAGCAACGCCACAATATGGCAACACTTGACACTCAGTCAATACAAAAATGCTTTCATTGATTTAGTCCGTAAGCGTAATCATCATCATCATCATCCTCATCGGTATCATCATCATCAACAGCAATCAGAAGTAAATTCGGTCCGGGTCGTCAACAAATAAATCAATCTGAGCAGTCTTAAAACAATCTAATGCAGGCCAGGTCGTCAACTAAATATCGGCATTCAAAAATAACTCTCCAAAGGAGGAATCGCGGCTCAGAATATAAAAAAAAGCTTCACAGCCGGCTTTCGAAGAGCAAAAAAATACACAGCCGACTTCTTCTATCGTTCGATATCCAATGCTTTCGCCCAAGACATTCATCATCACCCTATCCTAGCTAAAAAGTAAACAAACAACCTCAATTATACCAACAATCTTTCCAACTTCAAACAATCATTCGCTAATTACCCCTTTCCTCAGCGCGCACCGCGGACACACAAAACACGCACACACAAACGCACATACACACATACTCTCTTGCGCACGCGCAATCTAACAAAACGAAGCAAATGAAATTCTCTCTCTCTCTCTCTGACGAAACTAAAGCAAATAAACACTTTCTTTCTTTCTTGCGGTTTGACAAACTTAAGTAAATAAACACTCGCTCACACACACACACACACACTCTCTCTCTCTCTCTCTCTCTCTCTCTCTCTCTCTCTCTCTCTAATGACAAAGCTAAAGCAAATAAAATGTCTCTATTTAACAATACTAAAACAACTCTCTCTCTCTCTCTCTCTCTCTCTCTCTCTCTCTCTCTCTCTCTGTGTGACAAAACTAAAGCCAATACTGTAAACACTCTCTCTCTCTCTCTCTCTCTCTCTCTCTCTGACAAAACTTAAATAAACACACTCACACACTCTCTCTCTCTCTCTCTCTCTCTCTCTCTCTCTCTCTCTCTCTCTCGATTTGGCAAACAAAAATAAATTAAAATAAAATTAATCCTCCACATTCCTCCCCCCTTACTTTGCCAAATCCTCACACAACACTTACCTATTTTCTCATTACCCAGTCGCAATCAGGAACAGGGCCTCGGCTTCGGGTAACTGGGCCTTCATATACCTGCACTCTCTCATTCACTTCTTCCATGTCGTTTTCATTCAACGTACTATTACTATTCCCGTCTATGCTCTGCTCGTCTAAGATATCATTCACTATTTCATCTACCTCAGTTCCATCTGGCCCGAAAATCCCACTAATTTCTGTCAACAATTCATCCATTACATCCAAACCATTTTCTACTTTAACAAAAGAATCATTCATACTGCTTATCATTCTCCTATCTTTCATTCTCGTGTCCGTCATACGTTCTCTTGCCTCATCTAACGAAAAACCACACACACTATAAGTATCATTCATACTCATCCTAGTTTCATCTGTATTAATACATTTATCTTCCATACTCACCTGTACATTTACACCCTTGTCCTGCTTATTCTGATCCCCGCCTACAACTACAAAATTTTCCCGCCTTTTATCCCCAGTAAAATTCTCAGACCTCTTTTTCCGTCCATACTCTACTAACACCAATTGCTTATCTTCTAAACCTAATGCCTCACACATACTCGGTTCATACTTGTTCGTTTTAAGCCATTTAGTCATACCATTCTCCTGAATATATCTTGGTACCTCCTTCCATTTCCGCAACTGATTGTGGTGTGCCCTAACCTTTTCCACACTACCATCCACACTTACTTTACCTAAAACATAACTCAACCCACTAGAACCAACATCTAACACCTCATATGGACCTTCAAACTTATCACGTACCTTATTGACATTCATTCTTCCCTTTTCAATTACTTCTTTTAACACTTTCTCTCCCACTTTGTAGCTTTCAAATCTCTCATTTGCTTTCTTCCAAACATCTCTATCATTCTCGGACACACTCAATCTCGGTCTTACTATCTTTTCAAAATTCAACACAAACTTACACGGAGACATACCAGTACTCTTGTGCACAGTCGCATTATACGCCCACAACGCACGCCCAACATATAAATCCCAATCATTATCACATGTACTCATCATCCGCAAAATTTCTGTCAAAGTTCTTACAGTCCTTTCAGCCAAACCATTCGCACTTGGCATATACGGAGTCGAATACACATGTTCAATGCCCCATTCTCTCAACATCTGCTCAAACTCCCATCCAACAAACTCCGGACCATTGTCACTTAACATTTTTGCAGGCTTACACACACTCATCGGCAACATCACTTGACTTACCATTCTCGCTACAGTCTCACTTCTTTTATTCTTGATGGGTACGGCATACGCAAACTTGCTCATATGATCAACCATGACAATCATTCCCACATGTCTTCTCGCAGTCACAGGCAACGAAACACAATCAATCACAAACATCTCAAATGGCTCTTTCATACGTAACCTCAAAATAGGCGGACTTGCATGCAGGCTCTGATACTTTCCCTTCTGACAATCCTCACAAGTAGTCGCTACATCCCTACAAATTTGGCTCAACCCAGGCGTAAACAACCTCTCTCGCATGCATTCCCACAATTTATTCTTCCCCATATGCCCATACCTGTCATGCACTACCATACACATACTTACAGCTGCATGCATTGGAAATACAGGAACATATATATCTTCATCCATTCCCCTATGCAAAAAATACACAATATTCTTACAAACAATAAATCTTTTAACAACTTTCTTATACGCTTCCAAATCACACGGCCATTCTTCCACCCTAATACCATTTAAAATACATTCACGTAACCTATTTATTTCGAAACATTCACCTTGCATTTCTTCCACCTCTTCTTTGCTCAACAAATCATCTTCACTCTTTGCAATATCAATCATGCCAACAAAATTCGCCATGAATACACTATTATCCTCGATTACTATTACCTTACAGCCATTCTTTGAAAGCAAACCCTTACCAACATCAACTGACACATGGTGCAACCTCAAAAAATCTATTCCCATCAAAAAACAACTAGGCATTTCATTCTCTCCCATTACAATAAAATTATGTTCAACTTCCATACTCCCTAGTTTCACTTTCAACCTCACTTCTTCCCAAACAAGTAAACTTCCCTGACCTATTCCATGAATTCTCACACTCGTACACTGTCTTTTCACTTCCCAATTGTACCTCTCAATTTCCCTGATAACCGACTCATTTACTAATGACACTTGAGCACCCGTATCAATTAAACTACAATATTCATTCTCATTTATATTCACATATGTCATCATCCTTCCTTTAACACCATGCATGCATACATTTACTCTCCTTTCAATTCTGTCACTCACTTCACCAATATGTTCATCATCATGTTCACTGTCCTCTATACCCCCATATCTTAGATTAAGGTCACTTGCACCATTATCCTTCTCACTCAACAATTTGCAACATTCCTCCTTACATTGAATCCTCAAAATATATTCCCTATCATTCTCCTTACATGCCCGATATTCCATCGGTCGATTCCATCCAAAATACAAATACACAGTTACACCATACAACATACTTACCACCATTAATATCTTTGATAATACTTCCCCTTCTAGTACACTACTCTCCTCCTCATATACCCTTTCTTTTGACACTTCATTCATCACCCTTCTTTTAAGCTCGCTTACGCTACCTGGTATTTCCGTATCTAACCCCTCTTGTATTAACTTACTTAAACCCATTAGGATACACTTATACACCATATCTTCCCCTTCACAACTCTGCTCCACAACTAAACCTTCAGGCAA
Organism: Palaemon carinicauda; assembly: GCF_036898095.1. Classification (NCBI taxonomy): domain Eukaryota; kingdom Metazoa; phylum Arthropoda; class Malacostraca; order Decapoda; family Palaemonidae; genus Palaemon; species Palaemon carinicauda. Next base: position 137,345,047 of record NC_090730.1, read on the forward strand.
CCTTTCAGAATTCTGATTACTCTCTTTATCTTCCATCCTCCCATGCATCCTCGACATCGCATCTGCTATCACATTCTTATTTCCCGGTACATATTCTAACCTAAAATCAAATTCATTCAAATCCTCTATGGTCCTAGCAACCCTTGCATTCACACACTCTTTCCTTATCATATACACTAGGGGCTGATGGTCAGTACGCACAATGAATTTTACACCATACAAAAATACTTTCAATGCTTTCACACAAAATCGTATTGCAGCCAATTCCCTGTCAATCGTCGAATACTTCCGCTCAGCTTTATTAAACGCTTTACTAACATACGCTATTACTCTCAATTGCTCTTCTCCATTTACTCTCTGCATTTGAACCAAACAACCACCCATACTAACCCCACTCGCATCCGTATACAACTCTAGCATACTCGCATTTTCACTGTAGTCTGGAAATGCCAAAGTGACGTCTTTCGCTGCTTCTTCCTTCAACCTTTCAAACGCTTCTATCATCCGATCATCCCATTTTAACTTCGTACTATTCCTTTTACCCGTCCATTCATTCAAAGGCTTCCCTATACCTGAACAATCTCTAACAAACTTGCGCCCAAACTCAACCAAACCAAGAAAACCTCGCAACTCACGCACAGTCCGGGGACGTGGAAATTCTCGCACCTTATTCACAAACTTGTCACTCTTCCTTATTCCAGATTCACCCACTACATGCCCAAGAAATTCCACCTCCCTGGACAACCATGTACACTTCTCAAGCTTAATTTTCACACCAACTTCAATTAACCGCCTCAACACTGCCTCAAGCAACCGCATATGTTCCTCAACAGTCTCGCTCGCAATCAGAATATCATCTATAAAAACAGTCACCTTCTGTCGATCGAAACCAGCCAATACAACATTCATCGCTCTTTGGAAGGCAGCAGGCGCATTAGCAAGACCAAAACTCAACCTTTTAAATTGAAAGTGACAATTCGTACTTGAAAATGCGGTAATGGGCCTGCTCCCCTCTGCTAGAGGCATCTGATAATAGCCCCTCACCAAATCTAATTTAGTAAAAACTTTCATTCCATGCATCTTATAAACACAATCAGACACCACATTCATTGGAAAACGTTCTTTAACAGTCACCTCATTCACCTTCCTATAATCAATACACATGCGTAAACTTCCATCAGGCTTTCGTACAGGGACAATAGGGCTATTCCAGGCACTCTCACTCCTTTCTATTACACCCATACGCTCTAATTCCTGACACTGCTCCTCTATCTCCTTGGCAATAGGCGGAGAAAAATGCCTGGGACGCTGATATATGGGGTATCATCACTGAGAACTATTTTAAATTCTGGAAGGTCTGACCCCCCACAATCATCGTCACCGAGACTCATAACTCTCCGCTTATCCCATAACATCTTAAGCAATCGTTCCCTTTCGACCTCACTTATACTCTCATCTAACTTAATTCTTCCTTTCAACGTATCGTAATCCCAATCGTCATCGTTCTTTACCTTACCAGACATCACCTGTCTCGCCTTAACATATCTTCCATCCTCTACATTAATCAGTGTATACATACATCCCATGCAATCGCCCTCACGTATTCCACGTACTCTCTTCCTCCTAACACTCGGCAACAACCTTACATACACCTTGGGTTCCTGCATATTCATAACACCATCATATACATACGCACTCGTTTTCACCAAATTACCTGCTTCCATACCTTCCACTACATATTCATCCTTGTCACTATTTGAAATTCCCAGACTGCTCGGCCATGCAACTTTTATACTAATCACCTCACCTTTCTTACCCGATAACTTTACACTTTCCTTTGCTACCAACGGCACTCCCTTCCACACCTTCGTACTCACTCTGCCGTCTTCCTTTAAATAAAATTCCCCACAAATATTACCTTTAACCTTTATTTCAATCATATTCACACTTGGATGTACAATCATACCACATTTTTTCAGAAATTTATACCCAAGCAGTACGTCATATTTCTCATTCGCTCCCTCAACCACGTAAAAATCATTATCCTCCATCATCAGCCCCCCAATCATAACATTTTCCCGCAACTTCCCTTGCACAGGCATACACAAATTACCAATACCTTTTACTTCACCCTTACATCCCTTAAATTCACAAACCTCTTTTACCTTATCATATGCATTCCTAAACATTAAATTGACACCACACCCAGTATCAATCAAACCAACCAACTCTACACCATTAAAAATAATTTTCACACTCATGCAATCATGTGCTCTTTCTCCCATCACATCTTCATGCAATAAACCCTCACGAACATGCATCACATTCACTCCCCACACACACGAGGACTCACCCAGCTGAACCCTCTGATTAATTAGTTTCCCGAACATCCTGGCTGACTTGATCCCTTCTTTCTACAAACCCTAGCCACATGCCCATCTGCACCACATTCAGTACACTTACCCCGCGGCTCCTTGCACATTCTAGCATAATGACCATCCTTACCACAATTACCACAAATTACATTCATACGATTATTACGGCATCCATTCGCTATGTGTCCAGTCATACCACACCGATAACACTTAACCACTTTCTCTTTCTTACAGTCGCTAATTCGATGCCCTGTCTCTCCACACCCGAAACATGCTCCTAATGCCCATCTACACTCGTTCTTTTTATGTCCTACCTTCCCACACCTATAACACCTCTCTTCACAGATACCACTACCTAACCTAACTTGCTGCGTACTAGCACTTCTATCTCTCCAAACTTGATTTCCCTGTCTAAACCCGTCATTTCTCGGAATGGGTATTCCTACATTACTCACCCTAACACTTCTATCTACTACACTATCAGCTGCCCTCATTGGCCCTCTCATAACAGCATCTCTAAAACTACCAAATTCTGGCACACATTCCTCCATTCCAGTTCTTACACTCACAGATTTACTTTCTTTCATACACCTATCCAACTCGTAATCCTCAACTATCTCTAAAATATCATCCCAAGTCAATCTCTCTCTAGTCCACCTCATTTTCTCCTTCCGTTTCAAATTAATAAACTCGCACACACTCTCTGGTACTGTACCCAAAAACTTCTTCATTAGTTCCTTATTTTCATTTATTCCTTCGTCCCCATACTTCTTTCTAGCCAATGTTTCTAACCGACATACATACATCGAGATTGCTTCACCCACCTTCATTCGTGCTTCATCAAAATCATTTTTTCGCTTATACCTAACACTACCTTTCATACGTTTTACCTGTTCAATTATCCTATTCTTTACACTTTCATACTCAACCTCTCCTACACTCATTATCACCCCATACATCGTCAACAAATATCCTGACAAAAATTCTCCCAACTCCCTAGCCCAAACTCTCTTACTATCCCCATACTTAGCCTGACAAAACTTTTCATATTCCCTAAAGAAGTCATATACATCCCTACTGCTATGTTCATTAAAACTTGCACACCTAGGTACCTCTCTCATAAACACTGTCTTACAAACTTCCTCTACTTCATTCTCACTACTATCTTCACTGTCTACTCCCTTCTTGTTGCCTTCTTCTTCATTTGAATACAATGAATCTAATTCTACACTCAAAGTCCTATCTTTAACTATTCCCTTCTTACCCTTTTTCTTACTTACCACCTTAACCCAATCATGATCATCCTCACTCACACCCTGACCTTTCTTCTTTTCTTTCTTCACATTTTCTTTACCTTTCTTCTCCTTCTTCCTATCACCCTTCGTTCCAATCTTACTATGTCTAGGCCCTTTACTTTCAATATCACTATCACTACCTTCCCCATTATCACTTACCCTATCCTCTTCCACAATCAACCCGTTACCAGAAGCAGAAGCCACTCCTCCGACTGCACCTTCACCTACAACAGTTTTCATCATCCCCATTACTTGCCCTATCATATCTTCCATTCGTTTCTCCATTCGTTCCTCATTCTCTTTCATCCTCATCTCAAAACATTCTTCCACTTTCGCTACAGTTCCCTTTAACTCCCTAAGCTCCTTCTGCATCACCGCATTCTCCCAGTTCAACCTCTCATTCTCTACTAGCAACCTCTCCTCACGCTCCTTACTCAGCCGCAATTCCTCCCTCAAAACCCTTAATTGCTCCTCCATTTTTCATCAACCTTAATCCTAATTCCGTCCTTCGTCCAACAGTCCAGCTTCTATCCCACCTCGGCACTCGGCAGTCCCTGTTCGGGCGCCAAATTTATGTGGCGGGATGTCAACAAAAACAAACCCCCACACCTTTGATCACTCTTCTTTCAAAATATCCCACAACACAAACTTTCCCCTGACTCTACTTCAAACTGGACTCTTGGACAGAAGGAAAATGAAAACAAAACATAACCTTAACACTATATTCTTAAAAGTAAACGCAATCATAAACCAAAAAAAACACTTATCACGAATCATAAACAATATTAAATATAAACCGTAACACCATTCAAATAAAAAAACCCTAACAACTTAAAATTAACACACCCAAAACCAATATTTGTTTATGTGTGGACCACTTTGTCCACACAAGGGCCAACAGTCGTTAAAAGCCCAAAACCACAACTCTGCAGCAACGCCACAATATGGCAACACTTGACACTCAGTCAATACAAAAATGCTTTCATTGATTTAGTCCGTAAGCGTAATCATCATCATCATCATCCTCATCGGTATCATCATCATCAACAGCAATCAGAAGTAAATTCGGTCCGGGTCGTCAACAAATAAATCAATCTGAGCAGTCTTAAAACAATCTAATGCAGGCCAGGTCGTCAACTAAATATCGGCATTCAAAAATAACTCTCCAAAGGAGGAATCGCGGCTCAGAATATAAAAAAAAGCTTCACAGCCGGCTTTCGAAGAGCAAAAAAATACACAGCCGACTTCTTCTATCGTTCGATATCCAATGCTTTCGCCCAAGACATTCATCATCACCCTATCCTAGCTAAAAAGTAAACAAACAACCTCAATTATACCAACAATCTTTCCAACTTCAAACAATCATTCGCTAATTACCCCTTTCCTCAGCGCGCACCGCGGACACACAAAACACGCACACACAAACGCACATACACACATACTCTCTTGCGCACGCGCAATCTAACAAAACGAAGCAAATGAAATTCTCTCTCTCTCTCTCTGACGAAACTAAAGCAAATAAACACTTTCTTTCTTTCTTGCGGTTTGACAAACTTAAGTAAATAAACACTCGCTCACACACACACACACACACTCTCTCTCTCTCTCTCTCTCTCTCTCTCTCTCTCTCTCTCTCTCTCTAATGACAAAGCTAAAGCAAATAAAATGTCTCTATTTAACAATACTAAAACAACTCTCTCTCTCTCTCTCTCTCTCTCTCTCTCTCTCTCTCTCTCTCTCTCTCTGTGTGACAAAACTAAAGCCAATACTGTAAACACTCTCTCTCTCTCTCTCTCTCTCTCTCTCTCTCTCTCTCTCTGACAAAACTTAAATAAACACACTCACACACTCTCTCTCTCTCTCTCTCTCTCTCTCTCTCTCTCTCTCTCTCTCTCTCTCTCGATTTGGCAAACAAAAATAAATTAAAATAAAATTAATCCTCCACAGTATTTCATCTCAAGTTAGAAACCAATTCGATTTTCTGCATATTGATTATAGATTGTTTTTGCTTTCTAACGTATTTATTTTCCCTTTCTGATAATAGAGTAATTTCGGAGCACTACTCAAAATTATCTTCTATATTTAATCCATCCAACAGATCGTGGGTATCCAAAGCATTGATTCAAGTCAATATTTCTTGAATATTTGTACTTTGTGTGAAAAAATCTAGATGAACTATTCTGTGTTGTTAATACGCTAAAGATACATCATATAAAATATATTACATTATATTATTCTATATTACATTATATTATGATACTACTACAGTATATATTATGATGGGTATATTACAGTATATTATATTATTTCATATTACATTCTATTACCAAAGAGACCCCTGCTGACTGTCCTGATAAAACTGTGAACTTTAGGGAATATTCCCAACGCGGAAGAATGTCAGTATCCGGGAATTTCAAGTTTGTAAAGTATGCTGGGGGTGGTTTGAATAAGTAAATAGTTCCTCTTGTATATATAATTGAGAGAGAGAGAGAGAGAGAGAGAGAGAGAGAGAGAGAGAGAGAGAGAGAGAGAGAGAGAGAGAGAGAGAGTATTAAAGTTTCAATCTCAAAGTGCAAAACTATCTGAAATTTTAGAAGCCGGTAAGCATTCGTAACAGTCACGATGTAATAAATTTTTGAATGACCTTCATTACTATTAATAGTTATTAATCACAAAGGAATTTATTACAAATATAAAACTCAAGGACAAAAAAATTCTTATCTTTTTACTCTGAAATTCACAAAGCCTGCAATGGAATGACAAGTAACAAATATTACAATATTAAAGAATAGGTCTATATTTGAAGTCTAAAATGTATTGAAATAGTTATATCTATATTCGACAATAGGATCTGGTTTCCTTCCAGTTTAATACAGGTAAATCATGTTGATCCGTCTTCAGCATGCCATTAAACGAAGATAGGATTGATAACAGAAAGGCGAACATTAGGCTCGGTCCACAGGAGCTGTTTGATGCCGCGCGGTTTTTTTCGCGTTGATTAGAAAATCCATGGAGATCAATGAGTCCCTTCACACCCACCCTGCTCGGAAGAATTGTAGAGCGTCAGTGATTGACTTGCCTCGTGCAACAGTAATCCGCGTTGCTCCAGTGTAGCTGCTTGTAGGAACTACGAGGCCACTTTGGAAAAATCGCTTGTGCGAAGACATGCCTCCTAATGAGCGGAAATTTTTCTTTGCGGAGAAAAAATCCTCAGGCTCGCTTCACACGAGCTGATTTTCTTCCCTATGGAAATATTTATGCTTTTTAGGAGGCATATCTTCCCCCGAGCGGATTTTCCCCGAGCTGCCTCGTAGTTTATAAAGGCTGCTGCACTGGAACCGTGCGGGTTAGCAGCACACGCGCCTAGTAAACCGCTACCTCTCGGAAATTTTTCCGAGCGGGCAGCGCGTGAAGGGCCTTATTAATCTTCACACACTCGTGTGAAGTGAGCCTGAAACTGAAACTAAAAAAAAAAACATCCGACCAAAGCAACAGCAGTTTTGATCTTTCTGGCAACTGTTGATTCTTCTCTACCCGCAAGCTATGTAATTTTTAGTTTCCTGCTGCTATTCCTGATTGCTGTTAAGCCACTTCCTCGAATAATGCAGATTAGCGTTTTTTTTCTAAGGTAGAGCCTACTGTCTTATCCACTTATACGTTTTCGACATTCTGTTTAGTTCTGAGCTTTGTCAAGACATTTGATCGCATGAATAAGGATAATAACGGAGTAATATTGTTATAGACGTTGAAGAAATTGAATGATTCATACTGATTTCTGTTCGTGAGCTGCATTTCTTCTTAATTGTTCCACTGAATAGTATTGGACTCTTAGAGATGGACAGCGAGAACCAGAAATTTGAAATATCAGTGACACAATAAGACTAAATACTCATGCAGAGGACCTGCATTACGAAATGAGGATGAACATCTCTTGGGCGGTAAAACTTGTGAGAGGAAAAAAAAAGTCAGTTGGTCAGGTTAAATTTGTTAGTCGTCAAAAAATTGCATGATGTAAACAGACCCTTGAAATTTGACCTGAAAGATTTTGTAATTTATACTTCTGTCTTTCGAAAGTTAACTCTCTCGGCCTCGAGAAGATGGTGACTTGGGAATTATCAGTCTGGCCATTTTATGGAGGTACAAAAATGTAATATTCTTTTTATCAATGTTCTATATCTTGTTTCTATTATCATTAGTAGTAGATATTATGATTATTTTCGGTTGCTATTATTTTACAATAACATAAAGTGTATATAAAATTTAGGGAAAAACGCATACTTCCTAGTATTCTATTTTTCTAATGGTAATTGCCGTTGTTTTTTCATTTAGTTTTACTTCTATCATTTATTAAAAAAAATTTTGTCAGTGTTTTTTATCTTAATCCTGATGAGAAAATTTAGATAATATTGATAATAATGGTAATGATAATGATATGTATAGGAATAATGATATGTATAGGAATAATGATATGATAATGAATATCCGTAATGAAAATAATATTGATAATAAGAATATTGATAATGATAGTAGTAGTAATAGTTGAAATAGTCGTAAATCATATTAGTTGGTAGGAACAAGATTTTTATTTATATTTTGTCTGAAAAAATTACACGTTGCATATGTATAATCGGGAACTCAGATTTTGTAGTATTTAGCTGTTTATTCCACCATAAACATTTTTCTGTAAAAAAAAAAAAAAAAAAAAAAAAAAAAAAAAAAAAAAAAAAAAACGTCCTAAGTAATCAGCTGTCTACTCTGCAGGTAATTAAATTCCTGGGTTGAACATAAGGGCGTAATTTCTTCAATTCCTTCAAATAAATCACTAAAATATAATTGTTCTATACTGATTATTTAAGCTTCCTTAACATTATAGCTACTGTTATTCCAACTCATATATCAAAAGTAAACTAATCATTGACCTCATATTAACAACAGTCCATCACCAGATCTTATAATCATTTCATCAATATTCATTTATTTTTCCTTTCTTGCAGGAATGAGAGATAATAATTCTCTCTCTCTCTCTCTCTCTCTCTCTCTCTCTCTCTCTCTCTCTCTCTCTCTCTCTCTCTCTCTCTCTCTCTCTCACAGAAAGAAACACGACATTTAAAAGACTTTTTATGCTGAGGAAACACTTTTGTAAAGTAGTTACAAAAATTACAATTCCAGATAACATAGATAACTTTCATTACGCCATTCACGGAGACAGTGAACTAATATATAGTAAATCTACGTCCAAAAAACGTTATAATGCGACATTTTCATCAAAAGAAGAGAGAAAGAGAGAGAGAGAGAGAGAGAGAGAGAGAGAGAGAGAGAGAGAGAGAGAGAGAGAGAGAGAGAGAGAGAATTTGTCGTGAAATTTTACAAAAGTTCAGCCTTTGGTTTATCTGGTAATCTTTTAAAACAACCTGCCTGAAGGTTTCTGTTTAAGTTTGCATATATAACCATCGGGATGCTATTTTTGTCCCCTAAGGAAAATGAAAATATGACAGAATTTAATTTCCCTTTTGGTTCTTGAAAAGGAAAGTCATGAATGAAAATCGATAGTGCATCATATCCATATATTCAAAGGTATTTCATGAAGTGTTCAGAAAATACTCATAACCATTACTAACCGTACACGTTCAACATAATGAAAATGAATATATTTCTTAACATATTTAAGAGTATCGACTATTTATTTTAGGACACTTTTCCCATGAATAAAGAATTTTCACAGTCACCTTATCAGTAAAATAAATAAACCACAAATAGAGTTAGTTTGCAAGAACATTAGTCTTGGAAACTCTAACAACTGAACAACTGCCCCACAGTCCAACACATCCTCTCTATTCTAGTCTAAAACTGTATCTGCTGCTCTTGTCAAAACTTACCATGTACATTCCCTGTTACACACCCTGTTAAAAACTATTTATATCTATATCATTCACATAAACACCAATTCACATATACACTTACATATATATGAATATAGATATGTGTGATATATACACACACATACATATATATATATATATATATATATATATATATATATATATATATATATATACATATATATATACAGTATGTATATATATATATGTGTGTGTGTGTGCTCGTGTGTGCGTGCTTGTAGATATTGTACTCTTCATTCTATTATTATTCGAATCATCTTATTAGTATGAAAAATGAATGGTAGTAACACAGCTCGCTTTCGGGTATCTATTGATTTTCTTTTAAAAACTATTTTAAATGCACTAACACGAGAAAACCTAACAACTTGAAAGCTTTTCTTAAAGACGACGTATATAAGGTAAATAAGCTTTTCATCAGCTCCCTTTCAAAGCCGGTAATTGACTTAACTGATGTTATATCCGTTATTATGTCGTTAACGTATAAACTTTGCTCGGGAAAGGAAAATGAGTCATTAGTTTTACTTGTATATTCTGTTTATCAAGAATAACTTTTCCAGATGTAGTTGTGTGTTGAATGCAAAATTAAATCTAGATCAATATTGAATAAGATGGTTCTATTTTGTGTTAATAATCACGCAAGTAATGCTCTCCTTTGCTTATATTGTAAACTCAACTTCTTTTCTGTTTTCTCTCCTTGAGTTCAAAAAGAATGATGAGTTTCCCCTTGATTCACAAATCAAAAATTTTCGAACATGCCACGAAACAAGTTTTGTCACAGTGTCATTTTCCAGTCGTCCATGTTATTAAATCATTGAACGTTCACCTTGCATGTGTGCTTGCTTTTGTTATTGCTTCTATTCCAACGCAATATATACTCTTCGTGTTGGAGTCTCTTCTGTTCTCTGCTTAAACGTAATTGGATATTCAATCCCTCTGATTGTCGAGGAATCCTGAGAACTTGCAGTGAAGCCAACCTTAGGGAATCCAGATCGCATCCACGTGTACACAAAATATCAGTTCACCGATTCACCAGAATCCAAAATAAGTCGGTTGACAATATTTTGTATTTTATTTTATCATCTGCAATCTACATTTTTATTAAAATAAGGGTCATCTTCAAATGCTCTGAATTTCGCTTCCTTTGTGTAATACCCCTATCCACCTATAATTTTATTGCTGCGATAGAACTTATTTATTTTTAAGGTAAATTGTTTATCCATTTGGAACTCCTCGTTCCTCAAACTAGCATATACATTATATCTTTCTTTTAACTTTTAGTTATTTCATTTTCTCTTTACTGTTGTGCTTTTATTTCTAGCATAATTGCCATTTCTGTTTTCTTTTCCGATTCTATTTTTTATGAACATACTGACCTTCGGTTTTTGGTCTGTATATTCAACGTTCATATTTTTCTTCGAAGCTTTTATTCACGCTTTTCTTAACCGAGTTCATTTCGTCTCTCATTATCCACTCATTTTATTTTCATATTCATTCGAGCTGAAAACTTCTCATGCAAGATACACTGTCACTAAGGGAAGAAAATATCGAGATGAAGAAATGTTCTATTTAAAGAGGAAGGACAATATAAAGAACAAATTCAAAAATTTAATTTTCGTTTCCATTTAGATATTATACAATTAACCGCAGACTATGCAAAAATAGGTCACAATATTATGGATATTCCTTTTATTTTTATCTTTATAGGAAGTTTTATTATAATTATTTTCCTACATTGCCTTACTCGATGGAAAAATACATATATACCTAACCACAACTCACCTTATTCACTTCAATGGAAGAATTTCTTTCCGATGTTCATTACTCCAAAAAGTAAGGATTACATTGCTGTCTTCACTGCCCCCCCCCCCCCCTCTCCCCTTTGAAACATGGTATAGATTGGTTTCATAACGTTTTCTAGCATTCCTTTGTTTAATCCCTTGCCCATTCTTCTTATCGCTAAGAGCCAGGTCTCTCCTTTCTCGCCAGTTCTTTTGTCTCAAAGCTGGACAATATTTCAATGGATTCAGGGACTTTCACTCGGTGCGTTCTTCATTCTTTTTCTTCCCCTGTGTTTTTTCTGGTTCGGTTTGCAGTAATTGTCTTTGACTTCCATTCCTTCTTTCTTACAGTGTTCGTATTTCCTGCAGAAGAGCTCTCGTGTGATGATATTCTGTTTTATCTATAGCAATCCTTGTTATTCATGCACGGTGTTCTTCCATACTACAGTATATTCGTTACAGCTTGAGTATTATTAAACAAGCTTCAAAATAGGAATTTCATGAGTTCTATTTAGATACTTTCTTTTTTTAAGTACACAATCATTCTCTTGCGCTATAGGGTAGATTAACATTCCTTTATAGCCCAAATTCATTATTCTTGTGTAATGATACTGAACTTAGATTATACTACAGAGTAATTTTAATGTTCATGTTTTTGAGTCATTAGTGTCATAATTAATAAGCTATTAGTTAATAACATCACTTATCAATTCGATGCCATATTTTACTCAAGATTATTTTTTTTCTGAAATATAATTGCAATGTAGGTTTTCAGATTATTTTTCCACTTCAAGTAATTAGATCTACGCCATTTGTAACTAAATTTAGAAAATTTCGATTTTATGTAATTCAGTAGTCTTTTCAATTTTGCCTTTTCTCGTTTTACATGAGATGCTCTTGAAATAAAAAAATAAGTTATTAAAAGGAATCATATATGGAGTAAGTTAAAGAGAAATTTCCCCAATTAATACCATTTTAGATCAGTTCTTTTAATGGTAAGAATAACAAAGGATTCCATGTACAATAGAGCACAGATCTTTCTAATTTATTCCATATATTTCATAATTTACTTAACTTGTGGCATTTGTCTATTTCTATAAGTTCTCGTTTTCTAAATCCTAGATTGCCAAGACAGACTTGAATAAGCAGATTAATTTTTAAACTCTCATTATCAGAAGTAATGATCTCTCACTTTTGAGCGTCTGTGTACTCGAATTTATGATTTTTTAGAAGTTGTAGTCTTTTTGAAGGTGATTTAATTCTCACTATCCTTTATGTGTAAGGATGCAGTTGCCATTTGAGTGTTATTTTATATGCTTCTTTTCAACATAAACTAATTTGAAAGAGTACCCATGTAACCACCATATGTATAGCCGTCAAGGAACGATGATCATAAATTCTCTCCATGGAAAGAGTGTGTGTTATATGCTCACCTTTGAGTATATCACCTTTTGCTTAATATGTACCACTCACCCTCCATTCTCATGGATTGTGACGGCACTTATTATTATTATTATTATTATCATTACTTGCCAAGCTACAACCCTAGCTAGAAGAGGAGAATGCTATAAGCCCAGGGGCTCCAACAGGGAAAATAGCCTAGTGAGGAGAGGAAACAAGGAAAAATGAAATATCTTAAGCAGAGTAACATCAAAATAAATATCTCCTATATAAACTATAAAAAAAACTTTTAACAAAACAAGAGGAAGAGAAATAGGATAGAACATTGCGCTCGAGTGTACTCTCAAGCAAGAGAACTCTAACCAACAAAAATAAACAGTGATAGAACCTTGTGCATGTGGAGAGCAACATTGTATATATAGATATACTCTAGACAAGGTTCAGTTATTAGTAATAAATGGCAAAGACATTACTTAAAACATTAAATCCAAGTGCGGACTAAATTATCTTTATACATGAAGTCCAATAAATCCGTGAATGTCAACAAGACCCTGTCGTCTATTTTTGCCGTTCTGAGAAAAACAGAACAAAACAAAAATAAGTTCTGGACGTAAGAAAAAAAAAGTTTACAAACTGTCTTCAGTAGATCTTGGTAGAACGTAAACGCAGAATTTTTGTTTTTCTTTTCTGAATCAATTGTTTGCCTTGAATCTGTTCAAGAAATGGTTTAGCAGAAGGACCTCTAATTTGTGAACAATGTCTCCAAGCGTCACACAAAATTAAGACATATTTTCAGGCATACTGTATGTTGCAATTTCCCCTACAAGTAATTACTTTTTTCAATAGCAATGTACCGAACAGAATCAAATAGGCTATGAAGTTCTTTTCTATTCTAGTGTAAAAATTTTCTATCTCAAAACTGAGTCTATATGTATCTGTTTCCTCTAGTGCTATTCTCTCTCTCTCTCTCTCTCTCTCTCTCTCTCTCTCTCTCTCTCTCTCTCTCTCTCTCTCTCTCTCTCTCTCTCTCTCTCAGCCTGCTTGTTTATCATGATTACTCCATCTTGACCATCTTTTGAAGTTCCGTGCAACTCTGTCCGTCATCCTCTTTGCTAATACTATGAATCCTGTGATCATTATATTTTCGAAAGAAATCTTCCTCCCTCTCCTAGACTATTGGCATTCTGTCTCCTCCCGACAGGAACATCATTTGACATTTCCTTTGTGTATCATCATCTTGTATGAACTTTTAATGAATCTTCGCTCCTCTCCTCCGACGTCTTCTCGAGATATTGATAGATATTTTCTCCCTTGCTTTTATCCTTCTATTAGCCTTTGATGAGTGTCTGGTCTTTTCACCGTCTTTTAGAATCCCCACAACCAATAACCCTTTCGAGAGAGAGAGAGAGAGAGAGAGAGAGAGAGAGAGAGAGAGAGAGAGAGAGAGAGAGAGAGAAAGCCTTCTAGTATGACCTACCTCCTCTAATGCGAATACATCAACTTTAACCTTCATGTAATTCATATCTTAAATGTTCACCTGATTTATGATCATCATTAAAAACTCATATAACCTTATGATAACTTTGTTATCCTTCGGTGCATTGATGCTTGGTCTAGAATTAGTTATAATATAACTCATCTTTATTCTGAATATAAGCATTTCTCATTATTAGACAATTCCCACATTTTTTTTCCGATTTTAACTTCACAATTGGTTATTTTGCCCGGCTATGTATGTACCTGTGTAAGCACCATTACGCTTATTACATTTGTTATCTTACGCAACAGTATATAATGGAATTTTCCGACTTTTTTATTTTTAATACTTTAAAAGTATTTTTTTGTATAAAACTGATTTTGGAAATTTGGTCCCGAACGCATCAGTTGAAATTTCAATCATATTATTAGAAAGTAATTTTTGGACATTAAAAACGAAATTGTATAAGTTTCATACACAGATTGTAACAATTCTTCATAATTAGTTTACAATACATATTTAATTTTTTGTGTAGTACTAAACTAATACAGCCATATTTAAAATCAAAACCTGTGAAATATCACCCATTACATTTTCGACAAAATATCGTCAAGCAAGCGTGGAGTTATTAGACCTTATGGCCAAGACTTTAATTCTTATAACCTTAAAAGCTTAACAAGCTTCTCCAGATACTAGGGTTTTTTGGTTTATCTACGTATTCTTTCTGGCTTTAGATACGCCATCCGTATAAGTAGTGATCATAAAAAAGGAACTTTGTAAATACTATGATCTTTTTTTTCGTATAAAATTAACAGAAGAGATTCATTTTCCCTCATTTTCCTTTTTCTTTTTTGTGTGTGGGGGTGATTTATAATTCAATGTATGTCCTTTCTTTCTCCCCCGAATTGTCATATAGTTACACTGGCATATAATTCACCTTAATTCAGTGGCAAGTTATTTATCATCCCATATCAAAATACAATTTTTAAAAGTGTGGCGAAACAATGAAATTAATATATATTATTTATTTTCAAGATTTACTTCATTTATCAATTTAAAAAAAAAATTATTCTGTAACTATTTTCATTTGCTGTAAAAGTTATCTCCTTGATACTATGCTCTTAATTCATGTGGCATACTCGCAAGTAAGGAGATCTTGTGAAAAAAAGAGAAGAATATCTTATCCGAAGATATTACCAAATGAAACAAAATAAAAAGGACTTCGGGGGAAACATAACATATCAAAACATATTTGTCTTCCAAGTTTTATTTTCCTGTCTATTTGAAATGACTGCATCATGGTTCTTGGCGCAAGAATTTGTACTTTATATCAGTCAGCATAACTTTCTTTCAGTCTTCCTGCCCTGAGCCTCCAATCTGACATTTCCTTCTGTGTTGTAACATATTCATTTTCACGATTTCCCAGTTTTTCTTTTTTTGTTTAGACCCCCATTAAGATGCTGAATGGTTGTTCTCTCAACCTCGACATTAAGGATATATTTTAGAATTAAGGATATGTTTTAGGCAATAAGGCGACACTGATTATTCACGATAACGAGAAGGTGTGGGGGAATTAACATTTTCTACTATTCGTTTTAAGTGTTTATTTTTACTTTTACCTTCTTTTGCTCGCTACTCTGATTAGGCAAGTGTTGCAAATAACTTCTATTGAATGTAATAGACTCAAATACCGACTGTGCTTGGAATTCAGTGGAAGGTCTTTTAGCTAATTAAATTAACTTCACGAAAGGAACTTTTTCATCGTCGCCCTCATCTTTAGTGATATAATGCAGACCCCCAAATTTTGTCGTTTGCCTTCACCGAATTGCAAAGTTTGATTCTCGAGACTTTGAAGATTAGCAGCTTGAAAACAGAAGCATCTGTCTTTTGAGACCCGAGAGACCGGATTTTCTTTCCCAGTCTCTCAAAAGTTAACTCCCTCGACTTCGATAAGACTGCTTCATGGGATAGTTTCCAATGGACTTTTTGTAAATGCTCTGGTGCGAAAGGAACTTTTAAGTATTATTTTCATTACTTCTACTGATTAAGGTATTTCTTGTTAAACAGGACTTTGTGAAGTAGTGGTAATAACAAGTCTTATCTGTGTCGATCAATAAATTAAAATTTCTTATAATCCTATTTTTAAAAATCAAGCTTCACAATTCATTTAGTGACATGTAGCCACATTAAATTAACATTTTCCATATCTGGTTAATTAATGAAAACTAGAGTCTTTATCTCCAAATTACTTTCCATTTGCTGCTCATATCAGTATCCATTGTAAAATAATACTTGCTATTATCTTTCAATGCTTAGTTTGAGATCAAGAGTATCTTTATATATATATATATATATATATATATATATATATATATATATATATATATATATATATATATATATATATATATAACTTTTGACACCAAATCCAAATAAAGGGGACACTTAACATTCGGACACCAAATGAGATCAAAGTTGATTCCGATTCTACTACACATATTCCTGTCGAAGTTCATATCAATTGCCTGTTTATAATTATTTTATCACCAAATCTCAACATCTAATTTCTTTGAAATATTGAGGCAGAAATCGATATTATTATGATAAGTACTTCTGCTCCGGTAAGAATTATAACATTTGCTGCCCTGTTTTATTAAAGGTGACAGTTAACTTAACCATCGGACACAGAGAAATAACAATTTCTGTCGAATTCATATCTAACCTTATCAACCCATATCCACCAAAGTAGCCCTTAGTAAATTTGTACCACTTGGCTGTTTATGATTATCCCTAACTCTCGCGATTTTGATTTATTCCGTTATTGAGCCACAAATTTGTTTTTAATCGAATTCAGTCTGCCTGGAGTGAATGAATCAGGGGAAATCTTGAGTGTTAGTAAAAAAAAAAAAATTATCATAAAGAGACACTTGTTACAAGCTTACTAAATAGGAACGATTTCCATTTGTATTTGGCATATAAACAATGTACAAACGAGCTACAAGCGAGGGGTGTGTTCTACAACGCTCACAGTGTCACACACAGGTGACGTTCGTAAGTCATGGTTCTCTATCTCCTCCCAAGTCTTGATCTGCTAGGAAGAGACTGATTAAGTTTGAGCAGTAATTAACTGGGCCTTTGAATTTAAAAATTGAAAATCTTCTCTGAATAGTCTGTTAGTTCTGTAAATCCTAGTGATAAATGAATGTACTGAGGATGGTAATACGACATCTAATCTATTAACAGGTTGATCAAACATTCTCCAAATTAGTCAAGTTACGCAAAGCAATAATTACACTTATGAAAGTAATGCAATGTCTGATATAATATCAGGTCGATCGAGCATTCTATGTCATTGGACATAGACATATTAAGCATGAAATGAAAAATCATTCTTCATGCCATTTGGGTGTTTTGACAGTCCTGGATGGCCGGCCCACGGCGAGACCAATTGGTGGGATGGTATTTGCTAGTCGGGGTTGAGTGGCTGGCGTTGAAGGTCTGACACGACTTGGTGTTGCTGGTGGGGGCAGTAGAGTTTGGTTGGTCGGCGTTGTGTGTATAAGCTGGCGAGTGTGGTTGGCTGGCTTTACAGGCATGCTGGGAGGTTGATCGACTGATGTTGGGTAATGTTGGTCAGCCAGCAGTTGTGGTTGTTTACCGGGCGGGTCCGGCGGTATTGGTACGTATCGGTTAGTCTCCTTCGGGTTGGTCGGGGCCGCGCTTGCGGGTGGTTGAAGGGGTATGCCACAGGTTTTATTTTGCAGCTTTGTCGGGATCGTAACCGGTGTGAATTTTCGCAGGAATTTCCGGTTGCGCAGCGATACTTGGCCCGAGCCATCAACCTTTACCACGTACTGGTCGTACTGCCTTACCTCGACGACTGTCCCGGTCCTGTCCCATTTGGTGTGATGTGGGCCGGTTTGATTTTGGATGCGAACATGATCACCAACCCGTAGGGGTGGCAGACGGCGAGTGTGTTGTGACCAAGTGTCCATCATGCAAACATGGCGCTAGCGTAGTGCTTCTTCCCTGGATGTCAGGGTTTCGTGCCATGTGGTGTGGGGGTTGTACTTCCCAGGAAGGATAGGGATGAGATCGCGGATCGGGTGACCGAAGACGCACATGGCTGGGGAGATTCTGGTGACTGGGTCTGGAGTGTTCCTGTACTGGAGGACTGCTCTCTGAACGGCATCTGTGTCCAGGTCTCCATTTTTCCCCGTGTTGTTAGTAATCAGGCGCTTCATCGTTTTCACTCCGATTTCCGCTCTGCTATAGCTGTGTGGAAATGCTACTGACAACAGTTGGTGGTGGAAACCCCAGTTTCTCAAGAACCCGCGTGTTTCGGTTAACGTGAATTCTGGCCCACCATCTCCGGCAAGTTCCTCAGGAATTCCGTACGTGACGAATGCACGGCACAGATTGTCAATTAGTCCTTTGGCACCACTGGTAGACTTTGATATAAGAGGCCAGTTCGAGTATCGGTCCACAATTACCAGGTAGTGGGCGCCCTTGTGAGTGAAGTAGTCGGCACACATCGACTGGAATGGGTAAACAGGCAAGACAGGTGGGGTAGGGGGTGCAGATGGTTGGGAGGGGGCCATGCAGTGGCAATCCTCACAGTTATCTCTAGTCACCTGTATGTCTGCGGTAATGCCTGGCCAATACACCGATGCCTCTGCATGAGCAATCATCATGGAAACGCCCTGATGTGCTGAATGTAACGCAGATAGGACACCCTGGCGCAAGCACGTACGGACAATAACACGATCTTTGAACAATGCGACATCGTCAAAGGTGGTGAGCTCGTTCCTTAGGTGGTAGTACGCACGGAGGTGTTGCGGCATTTCATCTTTTGACGTCGGGAAGCCATGCTCGATGAGCTCTGTGAGCGCATGAAGGGCGGGATCGCTTGCTGTAGATTCCTGTACACGGTCCCAGGTGACCGCAGGAAGGGAATCTAGGGCTGTGAGGTATGCGGGCTCTTCAATCATGCATGTGTCACAGTCCTTCATGCGTATGCCGGCAAGGATATCGTGATGGACTGACGGTATGGAGTGGTCGCAGACTGATGCATTGTCGTCGGGGAGATACAGTTTTTCTGGGTTGGTGTCGCCTCTTGGATGACGTGAAATGGCGTCAGCTGCTTTGTTGCGCATTCCTGGCACGTATACGATGCGGAAGCGGTAGCACAGTGTCTTCTCTTTTAGGTTGCGCAGGCGGGGATTCGGGATGTCATCCAGGATCGGTTCTCCAATACCTTTAATAGTGGCTTGTGATCTACCGCAATGACCAGGTTTGAGTAGCCGAGGACAAAGTAGCATGATTTGTCAAGGGCATCGGCTACTGCCAGGGCTTCCCCCTCTATCGCGGCATACCTGGATTCGGCTGGGTGCATGAAGCGACTCCCGACTAGGGTCACCTTCCAACCGTCGTGGCAGCAGAATGTCTTGTCTGTTGGGCATTGGCAATGTTTTTGGAACAGCCAGAACCCAATGCCCTCTTTAGACCAACCGGTCGAAAGGCATGTCGGCTTGGTTTTGTCAAAGATGCGCACCCCGTTGGTAATTTCATCTACAATGGCCTCTGTAGATTCTTGGAATGCGTTTTCAAGATCGTCAGTCCATGTAAATGCCTTGACGGGTTCAGTAGCTCGCGGAATGGGAGCATGCTCTCAGCCATACTGAGAGCATAAGACACTTGGTTTACTAGGCCAAAACACGATCGAGCGTTGGGAATGTTCTTTGGGCGTAGGAAGTCTGATATTGCCTGCAGGTATTTCGCACACGGGCGCACGCTGTCCATTGAGATGGTGAAGCCGGCGAATTCTACCTCGCGACAGCCAAACAAAATTATGTCGGGATTGAGGGTGATGCCGTTTCTCCCGCAGACGTTGAGCCAGATGGCTGCCTGGTAGAAGCTTTCCTCAATAGTGTAGGCCCACAGTAATGTGTTATCAACGCATTTCGTCATGTCACGGACGTCGGATACTATCTCATCATATCGCCTTGAGTAGCCATCGCCAGACGCGGCATAGCCTTGTGGGGCGACACAGTATCGATATCTGCCCCAGGGTGTGATAAAGGTCGTCATGTGGCAGTCATCCTTGTGCAGTGGTACACGGTGGTGTCCATTCCAGGCATCGAACACTGTTTTTAGTTTCCCCTGTGTGATACAACGGGCCGGATGAAAGGGCGATTGGGTGTGGTGTGTTTTGCTAGTGGCATGAGCATTGAGAGCCTGAAGGTCTACCGTCCTTCTAGGCTTGCCCGTCTTCTTGGCGCAGACTACCATTCTGTGGCACCATGTCACCGGCTCTCCTACTGGCACTGGTTTGATAACTCCCATTTTGACGTCTTGGTCCAGACCTGCTGTGTGATGGGCGATGGGCTTAGCATCTGAGTCGACCATCAAGCGCATCGGTGGGCCCGCCATCATATGGAGGGGCTGGTGGACGCACATGTTGAATGTGCTGGGGGCATAAAGTTCTTTCAGGTATTGTTGAATGGCCTCCCTGTTACCTTCTGTGGCTGGCATAGGGATAGACGTAGGTTTAGGTGGGGGCGCCGTGCGCCGAGGACAATTGCATCGAGCTCTCACGCCATTGTCACATGTATCATTTACTGGTGTACAATTGTCTGTGGTTGCCGCACTGCACAACATCTCACCCAGTGTGGGGAAGTCCTTGGAGATTATGCCAAGATCGACGCAGGCGCTGCGTGATAAGAACACTCCATCGGTCGAATCCATGACATACACTATTTGCTGAGATTCGGTTTGCGGATCTCCAGTGTGTGTTCCACAGAATTAGACGATGGCTGCCCCTAAGATACTGATATCTTGTTTATTCGCCGCCTTCATTCTCATCGAGACCGGGAGCAGGTCCGCGGTCGTCAGGCCCATCTGCTCAATAACGTTAACCACGACCAGACAACTTTGGCAACCGGTACCAGCCATAGCATGGAATATTGCAGGTCTTGCGTGCTTGACCTGTCTGAATCCCAGGGCGAGGTAATCCCCTGCATGGATGCTGAGTCGGAGGTTTATGGACGGCTGCGTTTGGGATTTCCACCTGAGCCATCTGTCGCACATGTTGTCATACAGGTGGTGATCTAGTGCTAGCAACTGTTCACCGTCGATCGTTCGGATGTCTGACATGGCACACAACTCTACGAATGCCGCCGTCTGTTCGTTGCGTGCGTCTGTGTGTGCGGATTCGGC